>NC_090174.1:51047037-51192181 GCF_024679245.1 Pseudorasbora parva
TATATATATAATTTTTTTTTTTTTTTTTTTTTTTTTTTTTTTTTTTTTACCAGAACAGTTTTTGATCTTTATTGAATATACCAAAGAGACATTATCCTGAATTGCCCTTTTGTGGATCACCTTAATCTTACAATTCAAAATCATGTGGCAAAGTTAAGTTTCGTTAGTTTTGTTCTCTCTGTAGACATTTTAAATTATTAATTGAGATGTCTGTTGAGCTCAAAGACTTGTTTGCGGCTGCATAATAAAGCAGTGTTTACTCCATAGCTTGTCTTCACAATCAGGGTAAATTAAGAAGAAATGTGTCACATAATCCTCTAAAGGCAGCAGACAAAAAGACTTTTGGCAGGAGGCAGGTTTGACTTTCTATAATAATGGCAAAATTATGGATACAAATCGGCTATGCAAATGTATAATTAAAATATCGGCAAAATCAATCAAACTTTTCACAAATTAAGAAATCTGGTAAAAAATAGGCTGTTTACAAGTATGACTATAACTTTGTATTTATTTAGTACACTAAACTTAATTTGTCAAGATTTTCAGAATCTTTCTTCCTTATAAGCTGAATGTTACAGTAATTCTCCTGAAGAATAATCAGACATATTTTTGAGAGATAGGCCTGACGTCATGGAAAACAACAGATAAATCAGAATAGTTAGTAGATTATCTGACAAGTTATCTCTCTCCCGCACGGTGAAACAAATGGAATAGTGAGAGACATAGCCTATAAGACTGTGGCATCATCTGTTTTGTGAAATATTTTCTAGCTTTGACATGGTGAACTTTGTTCAGTAGTGGCAAGAAAATGTATTCTCATGCAGCAAAGTTTTACCAGAGTCCTTGAGGAAACGGGGTGAACACTTTGATGAACTATTCAAAGTATTCACTATTCAAAGTAGACTATTCCTTATGCCATTTTTTCTTTAAAAATGGAGTTCTATGCTGACTTTTAAAACATTTCATGCATATCCAGATTTTATTTTATTATTTAAAAGCTTACATTCTAAACCAAATCGATTACTTATTTCCTGAATTTAGTTTATTAAAAGAGTATGTTTCCTCATTAAAGGACACCAGGCATTAAAAGGTTAATGCTCCGCCTTTATTTTTATTTAATCTCTTGGGCCCAGCTCATTTTTGTTCTCTGTAGAGGACACTTGTATTTTATACATTTCTCTGATACCACACATGTCACTGTTTTAAGTGGTGTGTCTTAAAGAGGACATCATGGCCTTTCAGAGACACTAAATTTAGCAGTTTGTTCATGGCAACGTCCTTTCCTGTTTTTAAGAAATATCTGGCAATATCAGAAGCATTAGATTTATAACAGGAGGAGGTAGGATACGGAATACATTTCAAATAAACTGGAAAACGTTAAGTGGGCTAAGGGATTTTTGTTTGTAGTTTCTTTTCTTTGTTTCTTTCGTTTTTGTTTTAATATGTAGAAGTGTGCATACAAAAATAAGCATCAAACGTCCATAAACGTCTTTGTCATTTTATTTTATTTTAGCCTAATCAGAGATGAAGATTATGGAGATGAAGAAGAGCAAAATGCTTAACCTTAGACCTTCCTGCTAATAGCCTAGCCTATTACAGTGTGCCTTGTCTAAAGAGAATATAAAATAAAATGTTAATAAAAAGGGATTTGATTTCATGTCTGGCATGCTAAATGTTTGATGGGTCTGACCCATCATGCATCTCTGCAAACGACGACATAACCTCGAGCAACAAGAATCGGTTCTTCTGAATCTATTTTAAATTAACCATGGAGTAAGTTAAAGTGATGCCATACTTGACGTTTTTTCCTCTGCATTTAACCCATCCAAGTTAGTGCACAGATTAGGAGCAGCGAGTTGCGAGTAGGGGTTACACACACACACACACACACACACACACACACACACACACACACACACCATTCACTGCATGTCTTGCTCTTGGTCATTCGACCTCAGGAGTTTCGGTTCTTGGTTACCGACTTTCTAAACATTTGGCCACTGCCCTCCAGTTTGAGCATTCAACGATTTATTCGAGTCTTATAACTCAAAAGTGTCCCCGAATGTTAATTTGACTTAAGAATGATTGGTGAATCGTTTAACTGAATCGTTGGAAAGACTCTCGAATTGAATACTAAATTACTGAATCATTGTTCAGTTGAATCAGTTCAGTCTAACTTTACCTGGGCCGCTACAGTGCGAGCGGCTGAGCGAGCGAACAGTTGGTTCATTGTCTCACAGTTTAGAAATCGATATTATCAGGTACGTTTACGCAAATTGTACTATTTTATGCACGCGCCCGCCTGATTTGTTTATAGAAATCATCGAATATAATTGCTTTTTGTTAATGCGTTCATCATTCTGTCGAATAATCAGGCCAATTTTACTTCGCGCGCTGTCTAGTGTAAGTGTTAACGTTAGCCTTGACGTTCAACATAAAAATGCCCCAAAAGTACCATATTCACATAGCTAATGTATGTAACGTTACTTTGCTTGAATTTGCTAATCAAATTTTAAACGTGAAATAATCTCAGCTATTGTTTTAGATTCTGTCAGGCTGGCACGTGCTCATGTCGATAGGGATAACGTTGACGTTCACACGTTGTTTGCACACAAAAAAGACATTAGCCTCGCTTGCAACCATTGCATGTTTATTATATATTGGGTATAACTTACAAAAGCATGTTTCTGTTGTGCCGTAATCTTGCGCAGTGTTTTCACATTTTTAGATTAAATCGTACAGATGAACGCATTGAGATGCAAGTTGCTGAAATGATTTATTGCCTTAGATGTCTGCAGTGCTTTGACAATGTTTAAAATAGACAAGCCAAGAAACCTTCATTGATTTCTGTGCTTTGTTTTTGTCAGTTGCATTGAAGTGCACCCGAGCAAGAAATGGATCCAAAACGACCCTTTCCTGGTCCCCCAGGGGTCACCCGCATACCATGGCTGCAGCCAGCAGAAGATCAGGGTCAACTGCTAGACCAACCCCCATTGGGGCGAGCCAGAGGTCTTGTCCTGTCAACAGATGAACCTGTGCCTGGACGAGGTAGAGCCCTAAGTGTACCTGGAGAAACGCCTGTGCGATTTGGCAGAGGAGTAACTCAGTCTGTAAGTGAGCCTCTGGTCGGCATGGCTAGAGGAGTGCAATTAAAGATGGAAGAGGGAGGTTTTGGGCGCGGCAGAGGTTTTTTGCTGCCCTCTCCTGAGCCCACTGTTGGGATAGGTAGAGGGGCTGTTCTGGGACCAGTGCCTTCCCAGGACATTGAAAGATCAGATGTACAGGAAAAGATGCCTGAGCTGCAAGCAGAGGCGGCTCCAGTGATTACCAAGGTAAGTGGTGGGCATAATCAGGGTGCTGCACAATTTGGGCGAAACATTTTTTTAATTTATTGTATAACTGATATATTTAAAAAATCTGTTTTAAAATGCAAAAAAAAAAAAGTTTGCTGTGCTTGTTTGTAGGGTTGCACATTTTGGCCATTTTTTGTAATTGTATATTTCACTATTAATGGCAATGGCATTATATGTCATCAATGTCTTCTCTTTCTGTAATCTCACCTAGCTTTCCTCAGAGATGGTCAAGTCAAGTTGTTTGAGCATGATTACAAGATATAACTTTTTTTTTTAAATGCTGTATCCTAAACTGCTGATAATTAAGTTGTATAACAAATGCTGAAGTACATTTCTGGAGTGTTAACGATTAAAAAAAAACAAGAACCGTACCGAACCGTACCGAACCGTGAACTGTGCCACCCCTAATATGCACCTCATCTGTTGCAGTTTTCATCCATTTTATTTATTGTTTTTGGTCTTTTGTTCATTTATTGTAATGATGTACCGTGACTAGGGGTGTAACGGTTCACAAAATTCACGGTTCGGTTCGATACGATACACTGGTGTCACGGTTCGGTACGGTACGGTTTGGTATGTTTTAGATACAGCAAAAAGAAAAAATTGGCAGATAAATTACCTTTTTTATTATTCTTTTATTAAAACTAATAAAAGTTAAATTAGTTAAAAAAAATTTTTTTTTTAGATTGAACAATGATGGAGCTATACTTTACCCATCTTCTATATAGTTACAGGAATAAGACATTAGCTCTTTACATTAGTGTGTGCGGTGCGTGTTGCGTTGCGTGTGCGTTGCAGGAGCCCCACACCCTGTAGTGCTTTCACATATAGTTTGCAGTCCGCAACTGATCCGCTGTTGCATACCACAAACACAGCATTGATTCATTATTTTTTATTTAAAATCCAAAAGTTTTTACTGAACATGCCTCGTCAGAATTCCAATTCTCTCTGTTTACTCTTTAATAGAAGTCAGGTTACGTAGCCTACTACATTTAAACAACATTTTATTAAATTCATTTATTCATATTTATATACTTTAGATTTAGCTCACACAAGTGGCAAAATATTTAAACATAGTTTATAGCCTTAAATCACAAACATTTTAAATTAGAAACTTACAATAGTCTATTCAAAAACAGCCGACTCTCGTCTTTTCTTTAGTTTTTACACCCTTTTAAAAGAAATCCTGCAGGTCAAAAAGAACTTTGCTTTTCACCTCCAAAGTACGAGTGCTATCCATTATGGCACTTTTTTTACCTAGCTAAATGCCAGGTAAGGTGTCGTTTTGTTGCTTTACTTGAGGAAAAAAAAAGCCATGTGTTGACTTTGAAACAAGAGTATATTTTAAATGATATGCATCTGTGGTGAAATTACTAGATTTTCTCGTCAGTACATGTTTATTTTAATTCGAACAATGTTCTACCACTTTAATGTAGCAACGCAGCGCAGCAAAAAATAGACTCGGTACGAAAACGATCCGTGCACTGCTGCAGACGCAACGCACCTGGGACGGACTGACGGACCGCATCCGCGTGCAGTGTGAACGCTGTCATCCGTTAACATGGGTACGGGAAAAAATACGCACCGCACACACACTGCAGACGGAGTGTGTGTGAAACGGGCGTTAGGTCTCATATCCGCGGCTATAAATGGACCACTCGCCGCGGTGATGTCTTTTTCCATTTGAATAAGTTGGAAATGTCGGTCTAAATGCTGCGGGGATAGTTTGTGGGATTGTTTGTGGCTGTTTCTCCTGTTTATCGTCTTGTTGTCGGCGTAAATGAGTTGATTGACATGACATGAATTATTCCCGCTGCTGTAACGTTACCATCAGCAAATGCGACATACCGTTGTTTTTTAATCCATCACTCTTGCCAACACCATCATAGCTTACAAAGAATCCAAAGTTCACCCAAACACCAGACCTGTTGGTTATTGGAGGATCTTCTATTTCTGGTTTGTTAAACGCAATAGCCATTTTGCCACGAGCATTCAGCGCGTAGCCTACTGAGTAAGCGAGCACCTGACTGAGCAGCCTAAAACATATTTGGTGTTTTTTTTCTTTCTTTGACTTCGGCGGTGTCAGGGGCATTGTCGTTTTGGTTATTGGGCTACCTTGTTGAATGCATATTATTATATTTCACACACTTTTTTATTTTCCAAATCTTAATTAATTAGTTCAAGAACCGTTCGGTACATAATGCGTACCGCGTACCGAACCGAAAGCCTCGTACCGAACGGTTCAATACGAATACGCGTATCGTTACACCCCTAACCGTGACGGATTGCCTTGATCATCTAAAATCAACTCGGTGATGAAATGGCGCTACTCAAAGTCAAAGCAAAAACATAATTTAAAGCAGCACTCCTTAGTGAAAGCGGAAACATAATTTAAATCTGGATCACATTTAGTTTTATTATTATGATTGTTCAAAGCATTTTAGATGGTTTATTCTTATGTGTATAGTGCATTAATAGCTGGAGAGGCAGGACGCTATGAGCACCAGGAGTGATAGCCTAATGCCTGTATTAGAAGCACGAGTATTGCGTTAGGGGAAAATAATGAAAGTTTACAGAGTTTCAGTGACAGTAATACATTTATATCCGTTTTGCGGCGATACATTTATGTGCCCGAGTGTAAATGAAATTGTCAGTAACATTACAACCGGTTATGGTCTATTACTGAACCGATACCGAATCGCCCTCGTCTGGAACGCGATGCATCGAAGAAAAAAATTAATTTCGACACCCCTACTGTCCTCCAGCTGCATTTCGCGCCAAAGCAGTGACGCCACGTGCAAACAACCTGATCAAGAAAAATTATACAATGACAATTTTATTTTACATTACAAAATACAACTGTATGGTCTTAAAGGGGGGGGTGAAACACTCAGTTTCAGTCAATCTCATGTCAATCTTGAGTACCTATAGAGTAGTATTGCATCCTTCATATCTCCGAAAAGTCTTTAGTTTTATCATATTTATAAAAGAAATATGGGCTGTACCGAGTCTTTCCGGAAAAAACCGAGCGCCTGGAGGCGTATCGTGTGGGCGGAGCTAAAGAATGACAAGCGCGCAAAGCGGTGACGTCCTCAAGCGTGGAGAAACCCATCTATCTCAGCTAATACAGATAATGATCCACAATCAAATCTGAGGCTGAAATAAATTGAACAGGAGAAACGGCAACATCAGGATGTCCGTCTCTGTGGTATGTACTGTATTTAGGGGCCTTTGTGTGCAGTTTATGAGGACATGATTCGGTTTATGGACTATTGTATGTGACTAGACCTTAGAGGTAGCAAGCAAAACGGTTTTGCACGTCAGAGTCAGAATAGTGTAACGTTATACAGAACAACAATGGAGTAACCGTTAGCGCATTTGAATGACGAAGCACGCGATCGTATCGTTTACTGATGTTTACTCATGCGCCGGTAGCCAATAGCAGAGACATTTGAAGTTGATTTACTCACCGGCATCTTCCAAAGCAGGACCGCTCTGTCAAAAACACACTTCTTTGGTATGATTTGGTGAAGTCCTGTGACAGCAGTGACCGTGGAAATCCACTTTGCACCGCGACTGAAGCGATGCCTTGAAGCTTCCCGTCATTTCTGCGTTCAAATCGGTTCAAATGCAGCGCTGCCTTCCCGGAATGCTGTGCTGAAGCGTTGAAGTCGCTCGACGTCACCCATAGGAATAAAGTGGAGCGCGGCGCGTCATAAGTGTTCACGGACGACTGGATCTGCACCGGAGAGACTGTTTGCAGCGTGCATTTCCTCTCTCTCCCTCTAGTCACGCGCGCGCGCACCCTACCGGGAGAAGAGCCCGTACAGCCCATACAAGGACCTTCCGCTCTATTTAACGTCAAGTTGACCCATACTCGAAAAAAACTCGCCGAAACTTGTGAGAAACCGGAAGGAGTATTTTTAACACAGAAATACTCCATCAAACGTCCAACATTAGTTTTTGAAACTTTGTCTATGTTTAGGATGGGAATCCAAGTCTTTAAAGGTGTAAAAAGCTCAGTATGCATGAAACAGCATTTCACCCCCCCTTTAATTATCAAACCTTTATGTTGACAGAACTTGATGGACTCCCTGCAGATTTCTTTTGTTTATAAGCGCATTACAAGCATTCCCAAATTCCAAATTTAATTATCGCACTAAGCCATATCACAATTTCGGTTATTGAGTAATTGTTATTTAACTTTTTTTTTTTTTTTTAGAATTAACATTTGTGTCATCAAAGCACAGGAAATTAATGTGTCTTTTTATATATCTTCCTGATAAACACATTTGATTTGATAATAGATTTGTGCATTAAGTCTCAGGCTTGGCTTCCTTTAAGGTTGATGCTTCTGGGACGACAGGATCATCACTTGTGTCCATGTTCAGGGGTCTGGGCATTGAGCCAGGAAAGACGTGGGGCAGAGGAGCAGCACCTATTGGTACGTGAAAAAACAGAAAGAAAAGTTTTCTTTTTCTTTTATTGTGTCTTAATATTTTCAGAAATGACTTTTAAATGAGTAGTTCACCCCCAAAATTAAAGTCCTGTCATAATTTACTTGCTCTTTTTGTTGGACATTATTTCTTTCACGGGAAACAAAATTAATTGTTTAAAGGGAAACTAAACCCCTGTTCACACGGGAGCAGGAGCAGCGTGGGAGTGTCAAGCAGGAGCGTCGCGTGAGCAGCAGTGAAGCGGGGCTTTCGGCGGCGATCCTATTTTTGCTGCGCTGCTGACGCTCCTGACACTCAATTAAAGTGAAAGCACACTTTTAATGGACAAAATAAAAATGATTTCACTCAAAAAAAATGCTTAAAATGCAAGAAGCATGTGTAGTGTAGCCTTTTTTAACAATAACTGGAGTATGTCAAAAAAGAAAACGAAGAATAAAACATATCTGTAGAAGATTTACCCATTTAAACTTGTTTTAATTATTCAGTTTTGGGTGAAAGTATGGTTATGATTATAAAAAATAAAGTAAACGAGCCAGAAAATATGATAAACTTTCTTTTAGTTTAGCAGGCCTATGTAACACTCAGACAGACAGGTAGCCTATATAGGCTATAGGCTCTAGCAGCTGCAGTAACAGTGTAAAGTGAAAGCACACTTTTGATGTACAAAATATAATATCACACAAAAAGCGCTCAAAATGCACACAAGAAGCACGTATAGTGTTTTAACAATAATAACTGGAGTATGTCATTAAAGAAAACAAAGAATAAAAAATATCTGTAGAAGATTTACCTTTAAAGTATGGTTATGATTATAAAAACTTAAGTAAACTAGCCAGAAAATATGATAAACTTTCTTTTAGTTTAGTATGTAATACTCAGACAGCTATAGGCTCTAGCATTGCGGGAGCCTACTGTGACGCTGCACCAACGCTTCTAGTGTGTGAATACACTCGCGCGTCTGCAGCTGCAGTTAAGTAGTAGTAGTTAAGCTGACGTGCTGCTCATGCACTGCTCACGCTTGCGGTGTGAAACAGCCGTAACTCCACCCACTGGCAATATTTGAAAAAATTGCTGGAAGAGGCAGAGACAGAGGCGACGATGTTGATAAAAACATCATCAAAGTAGTCCATATGTGACAACAGTTGGTTAATTAGAATCTCTTGAAGCATCGAAAATACATTTTGGTCCAAAAATAACAAAAACTAATTCAGCATTGTCTTCTCTTCCTTGTGTTCAAACCTCAAATAAAGATCATTGATCGATTCACTGATTCACAACCGTTTGAATCTTTATTTGAGGTTTGAGGACATCCTGTTGTGGACATCCCGTCCTGGTAAAAAAACATTCTGGGAGTTGGCACAACACCCAATTATACATACTATTATATTAATTCGCATAGTATTCATGCGAAGTGACAAAAAAAGAGGTGAGGATCTCAATATTGGATCTCCAATATTAGGGGTGGGACAAAAAA
Source organism: Pseudorasbora parva (assembly GCF_024679245.1). Taxonomy (NCBI): domain Eukaryota; kingdom Metazoa; phylum Chordata; class Actinopteri; order Cypriniformes; family Gobionidae; genus Pseudorasbora; species Pseudorasbora parva. Next base: position 51,056,322 of record NC_090174.1, read on the forward strand.
ACGATATGCCGATTTATCGTGATATTTCCGCCCGCAAGACGTTATCGATATATTTTTTGTATACATAGGCCTACCCGCAGCTGCATTCAGTCGCTTCCGTGTTTATCTAAGCGCAGGGCTCCAGACTGTAGCCGAATATACAGGGAGTGCAGAATTATTAGGCAAGTTGTATTTTTGAGGATTTATTTTATTATTGAACAACAACCATGTTCTCAATGAACACAAAAAACAAAGCTGAATATTTTTGGAAGTTTTTAGTTTTAGCTATTTTAGGGGGATATCTGTGTGTGCTATTACTGTGCATAATTATTAGGCAACTTAACAAAAAACTAATTTATACCCATTTCAATTATTTATTTTTACCAGTGAAACCAATATAACATCTCAACATTCACAAATATACATTTCTGACATTCAAAAACCAAACAAAAACAAATCAGTGACCAATATAGCCACCTTTCTTTGCAAGGACACTCAAAAGCCTGCCATCCATGGATTCTGTCAGTGTTTTGATCTGTTCACCATCAACATTGCGTGCAGCAGCAACCACAGCCTCCCAGACACTGTTCAGAGAGGTGTACTGTTTTCCCTCCTTGTAAATCGCACATTTGGTGATGGACCACAGGTTCTCAATGGGGTTCAGATCAGGTGAACAAGGAGGCCATATCATTAGATTTTCTTCTTTTATACCCTTTCTTGCCAGCCACGCTGTGGAGTACTTGGACGCGTGTGATGGAGCATTGTCCTGCATGAAAATCATGTTTTTCTTGAAGGATGCAGACTTCTTTTTGTACCACTGCTTGAAGAAGGTGTCTTCCAGAAACTGGCAGTAGGACTGGGAGTTGAGCTTGACTCCATCCTCAACCCGAAAAGGCCCCACAAGCTCATCTTTGATGATACCAGCCCAAACCAGTACTCCACCTCCACCTTGCTGGCGTCTGAGTCGGACTGGAGCTCTCTGCCCTTTACCAATCCAGCCACGGGCCCATCCATCTGGCCCATCAAGACTCACTCTCATTTCATCAGTCCATAAAACCTTAGAAAAATCAGTTTTGAGATATTTCTTGGCCCAGTCTTGACGTTTCAGCTTGTGTCTTGTTCAGTGGTGGTCGACTTTCTGCCTTTCTTACCATGACCATGTCTCTGAGTATTGCACACCTTGTGCTTTTGGGCACTCCAGTGATGTTGCAGCTCTGAAATATGGCCAAACTGGTGGCAAGTGACATCTTGGCAGCTGCACGCTTGACTTTTCTCAGTTCACGGGCAGTTATTTTGCGCCTTGGTTTTTCCACACGCTTCTTGCGACCCTGTTGACTATTTTGAATGAAACGCTTGATTGTTCGATGATCACGCTTCAGAAGCTTGGCTATTTTAAGACTGCTGCATCCCTCTGCAATATATCTCACTATTTTTGACTTTTCTGAGCCTGTCAAGTCCTTCTTTTGACCCATTTTGCCAAAGGAAAGGAAGTTGCCTAATAATTATGCACACCTGATATAGGGTGTTGATGTCATTAGACCACACCCCTTCTCATTACATCACCTAATATGCTTAATTGGTAGTAGGCTTTCCAGCCTATACAGCTTGGAGTAAGACAACATGCATAACGAGGATGATGTGGTCAAAATATTCATTTGCCTAATAATTCTGCACTCCCTATATGCGAGTGTATGTGAATATCAAACTACAAAATTCTATTGAAATATTACGCAAGCGCGCGCACAAACACTCACTCTCACTCGCTGTCTTTTTAGCCTGAAAAGCACTTGTGTGTGTGTGCGCGCAGCGCCATAGACAATGAAAGATCAGCACCCGTCATTTAGAGACGCAGAACATGCAGGAGTTCAGTAATATTTAAATAGTATTTTAGTCTGCTGTGTCACTATATGAGGACACGAACACATAAACCATCTCTTCATGAGATTTTACCTTTTCATTTGAGAAAGCTGTCATATGAACACAGACACTCAACGTTCTTCACGGCAACCCATCAAAATAAAAGTTCGGTTTAACGTAAAGAAATTAGAAATATATTAGGCTACTGTTGTACGGTAGATTTAGCTATGTCTCTATGTAATAATAATATGCCTCTAATAATAATAAGTATGCGTAGATTGTTGCTGATCCTTTAATAAACAATGTTTACTATTAAACAGCATACAGTCTTAAGTTTTAATGTTTATGTTGTGGAAATTGCAGTAAATTACAATAGACAACTTCTCACGTTGAGCATTTTATGAAGAAGAAAAATCTAAACCAAAATGGGTTCGCGACCCATGAACAGTCATAAGGAAACACGCTAAGAATAAAGTGCTGCATTTATAATCAACAGTGTATAAAATTACGTTTAACAACAAAGGTGAATTAGGTCACATTTACCATGTTATATTTAATTAATACATAGTATCATCATAAATCATCATATCATTGATTGATCATTATCATCATAAGTAATAAACTTTATGGTACTGGTACCGAATTTTGGTATTGTGACATCCCTAATTACTACTAGTATTAAATTACTACTAATAGTAATATAAATTTAAGATGTTGCTGATATGATTATTTGTAGCAGCAACTTAGCAGAGTTTTGACCTTTCTTTACTATAAATCATTTAGTCACAAAACTTTACTCTCTAGCAAATAAGCATTTTTCAAGCATATGTCTGATAGCTGTATATGTACTTATTGTACATTGTTGCTATTTAAAAAAAAAGTGAACTGTTAATAAATTAAATACATGATCATATGACTTTTTGGCAACAAAAAAAATCATTTACAGAATTATATCGTGGATGATTTTCTTGCAATATATCGTCTGTCACAGATGGTATCGTGATACATCGTCATCGTGATACAAAATATTGTGATAGTATCGTATCGTGAGTTATCCTGTGATTCCCACCCGTATAAAATATGCATAAATATCAAAACGAGAATCGGCAGCAGCCGACTGGCATATAAGCATAATAAAAACAGCAACTTAAAATGTCCCAGGCTCTCTGCTCCGCCTTGCCTCATTTAATAAGCTCATCCATGTACATCATTTGTGCCCGAGTCCTGTCAGATTGCTTTCCATCAGCTATGGAGGTAAAGATGAAAAGTTCCATGATTCCACACTCATTCATGTCATGCAACAGCTTTGTTATTGCTTTTAATAAGCGACCTCTAGCGGAAAAAAAACTTTAAACATCTGTTTTAACAATATTACAGTTTGATATTACAGTGTTTTTTGATTAAATAAATGCGGCCTTGAGCATAAGGCCGTGTGTCCACCAAAGCGTTTTTAGCCGGCTGAAAACGCTAGGCGATCTGCTGAAAACGCCTCGCTGTGAGCGCTTGAGAGCGTTTTGGCAGGCAGCGTTTTTTTTCTTCAGTTGAGACTCTTTGCTTGTTATGATACGGAAAATCCGAGGAAGTCTTACTAATTTCACAGGTAGTTTGTTTCTGTATTGATTCTATAAAAAAACTGCAGGTCCAATGTAAAGTATTTGCTCTGGCTTTTGTTTTAAATCATTTTTTTGTGTTATTATTGCTTGTTTTTATCTGATGACGATACGCAGAATGTGGCGGTTGGTCTGTGTAGTATTAGTCCCGCCCCTCCTCCACTGTGATTGGACAGCTGAGTGAAGAGTAACAGTGATGAGCGCTGCGTTTTACTCAAAGTTGAACATTCTTCAACTTTCGGCGACCAGTAAAAAATGCTTAGCGCTCAGCGCTTAGGCGTGAAATACTCGCTCAGTGCCTCGTTGCGCTCCAGGCGTTCTTACAACGCGGCGCTCTCATTGAAAACAATTGAAAACGCCAGCCAGCAGCGTGAAAAAACGCTTTGGTGGACACACGGCCTAAGAGTATCAAAAACAGTAAACACTTGACTTGAACAATAATATACATTACGTTGTGATGTTTAAGCATTCATTCAGGCTGAGATGCAACACTTGTTTTTTTTTAAAAGATGCATGCTGGCACCATAAAAAGCAGGGCCTACACTGTACATTATAAATGCAATACATCTGAATCAACCCTTCTGTATACTGTATTTAATCAAACTACCTGTTTCATTATTCATCTCAGCGCTAGGTTGATTGGAGAGTGGGCATTAAATTGTGCTCCATCATTCTTGTATCCTTGGCAACACCAACAATGTTAAATAGTCATCCCTTAGACTTGTAATTTACTGCTCAAGACAGCAGGAAGGTCAAGTAGCTAATAATGAAAACAAACTTAATCTGCATTGTAAATACAAATGATGAAAGTAAGCCCATTAAGCCTGTATTTAAGAGCTTTTTTTCTTTGTAAGAACTTAAATAGTGCTTGAAATAGTCCTTGGCTTTTGAATCAGTGACCTTCCTAAGTTTTTGCCTTGCGCACAACTCTTGGGGAACCTCTGTCGCACTTCACAGCAGACTGACTTACCGTATTACCATATGCCTCATTATCACAGTGTTTCTTATGTTCATAATGCAACGGTTCTGGAATTAAACAAGCTGTCAATCAGCAGATGTACCCACTTGATTTATCTGGCAGTGCATGTCAGATATCAATATGTCAGTACAAAAAAAATAAGACACAAACAATTCTGAAACTAATTAAACTTGGGTTCAGTTACTCTAGTTCATGTGGAGTTTCCTCCACTGAGGGCAAATGCTGAAAACACTAAAAGCGTCACATGCATGTATGTGAAGTAGATGAAACTCACCATTCATTCACACAAAGACATGCAAAATATGCTGACTTTATATTTCAGTGGCAGTCTTTTTGCGGTTTAATATTCACAGACAGTTAGGGTTGGGCATCGTTTTGATTTGAACGATTCTGATTCCGATTCTTACTTGCGGTTCTTTTCGATTCTCGATTCCGATTCTTTGAGGGGTGGAGTCAAAACATCTCACATCGATATTCAATGCTATTTTCGAATCCACGGGGAGGAAAACGCTGCATATACTGTCAATTAGATATTTTTTATTAAAAAAAAAAAATTTTGTCCGTTATCAAAAATTTCTTCTGAAGAGATCACTTTATATGATAAAGTTTTAAAGCTTTTTCTCATATATAAACATTGATCAATTACTATTAAAATTCTCACAAATATTAGCTAACTCAGTGTATTTTTTACAACTGGGTAATTGTGTTGCAACAGCTTACACACAGCACAAGTAAGCTTGATTTCGAATGGTAAATTGAATTAAAAAAGACGAATAAACAGTAATAAAATAAGAGCAACTAAACAGATTACAAACAATAGCACAAATAAATGCAATAGAATACAAGATACAGATGAAAAAGACTGCTTCATTTTTTCAGGTAGGTCTAACATTCAGGTAAGAAACTGAATAAAAAACGCAAAGTAGGCTAATTAAATTTAAAATAACATTGGATAATGTTTTTTGTAAAAAATTAAATAGCTTCATATGAAACCATTAATGTTACGCAAGTTGATCAGTCAAGAGCAGTGTGATCGTTTTTGTCTTTTTGTAGTTTGACTTTGAATAACTGCTGTCCCTTTAAGAACTGCCGCACTCATGGATCCTGAACACTGTTCCTGTTACTCATTCTTCATTTCTTCCTGAACTGTTTATGACTGATTACATTAATACCAGGGATGGAAATTAGCACCCGCCACCAGCCAAATGCGGGTGATTTTGCGTTGTGGCGGGTAAACTCGCTTCACCTACCGGCCACCGTGGCGGGTAAATAAAAATAGCATACTATTTCCCCTCTTTATAAACTGTGTTCAGTGAATGCGAGTGCGGCCGCACTATGTATGTCCGAATATGACCAGTCGTTTTCGCCGTCATTACCCGGATGTAGTGCCAGAAGACGCGAATAATAACCATAATAACTCGCGCGCACTGAGAGAAGATCCGTCACTGTCATCCGGAAGCGCGCACCCGTCTCACAGCGCGCAAATATTGAGTTATCTTTCAAGTCTTGTGCTTAAACGGACAAACTCACACAAAAAGTATGCCAACATGTTCATCTTGATGAGAATTCTAGCAGACATAGTCTGAATATGCCTTAAGTGAACTTTATACAGTCGTGAAAGATGACGCATATCCCTCTATTAGGTCTTAAAGGGGCAGTAGCTTTTACTGCTATGTTTAATGTCAAACAAACGATAAGGACATCACTCACTGCTCTTGATTGAATAGCTTTTGTAAGTTTAATAAGGAATAATCTTTCATTTAAACAGTTAAATATGCAGTTATTTTACATTTGATTACTTTATTACATTTCTGTAGGCTAGTAGACCTGTACATTATTATTTAATGTACACATGAGTGAGATCAAGTTAAACATTTTACTTTGAATTTTATTTTATACTGTTTGATGTTGCAATGTGCTAAATAAATATTTGCATAATTTGTAATTGATTTATTATTTGAAACTTTAATATTAATTAATGCAATTGCAATGCCTTGATTTTTAGTAAAGTTACTCAGTCATAGCATTAGCCATAAATGCAATGGATAATTGGCATAATTTCTTTTAGTGCTTCGGTTTCAGCCAATAATTTTTATTTCGATGCATCCCTACTGACAATGTTCTGCTCGGTATGTCGTCAACACGCTTCAGAAGATGCCAAAACTAGTAGTTTCATTGTTGGTACTAAAAACCTAAAACTGGAAGCCATAAAAGAATCATCCAAATGCCACATCCAGGTTAAAAAAAAAGAGAGAGAACATAGAGCCCTACTCATTTAATGAAATGTATATCAGTTCATGGTTTGTGTGTGTATAAGAGTGAAAAAATGTCAGTATTTCATTGAGATTTGAGATTAAATAAACAGCTTAAGTATTGTAGAGCTTGTAGTATTAATTTTCACGTGCAGTTACACATTGTCGGTTAAAAACAAGAAAGTGGCTGGTAAAAACATTGAGTGGCTGGTAGATTTTGAAATCCACCAGCCACAGTGGCCGGTGGACAAAAAAGTTAATTTCCATCCCTGATTAATACTCGTCAAGATGTGCACTGAGATTTTTGTTTGTGTATTTGACCAATAATAAGCTGGAAAAAGAAGCAAATGTTTGCACTTGTATGTCAGAGGCGGCTTTATAACGGTGTGTGTACTTAAGACGTGAGCGCGACATCTGCGGGGATTTGTAGAATTATGTGCAATTCCGCGCGAAATTCAGACCGATCACACACTAATACTAACTCACACGCTGTCATGAGGAAAAGTCCAGCAGAACGCGCGTTCGCCGTGTTCAGAGGGTTAACCGGGCTGAGTGAGTATGCGGTGCGTGTCAACTTGCTGATGCTCGGTCGGAGAGGAGAGGAGAGCGCAGCTGGGATCAATACTGTAGAAACTGAGTTGACTATCGTATCTTTTCAGATATTTCAGTATCGATATTTTTGACAACACTAGTTGCATTGTCCCGACCCAGGCTTTTTAAAAGTGAAATAAATCCATATTCCAGAGAGCCCCGTGCTCCATGGCTAAAAGAACAAGCGGGCGCGCACGCACCGTAAATCAGGTGGCCATGGAAATCAAAACCTGCGCGCTTGGAACCGATGATCGGAACCGAAAACAAATTTTCTAAACAAATCCAATGGCATCGTTATTTTTAAAATGGTTCCAGGTTAGAACCGGTTCTCGATGCCCTACCCTACAGACAGTAGTCCATATCATGTTTTGATTAAGTGCACAACCCTATATTTGAGTTATGAAAATTTGACAAAATTCATTGACGTTCTGCTTTACAAATTCCATTTTTATGACAGGATTTTGAGGTTCCGGCCACGTTTTATGCATCACGAAAATCATGGGGTCCTGGCCAATAGGTTTTTTTTATTTTATTTTTTTATGTGTATCCAACACTTTAGTTTATGAAGAAACAGGTTGTCTCTAAGTGTTTGTCTGAGTATAATTCTGTTATCTGTCTGTGTTGAATATTGTTTTCTCTGTCATAAATCAGGTAGGGGTGCAGCGGGCGATTTTGGGGCAGATGTCCAGCCTAAGCCAAGCATCATCGGGGCAGCCTCTTTGACTACAGAAAGAGAGGAAGCTCGCTTAGAAGAATCCATCAGGTGATGTTCTCCAGCACCACCTAGGATTGTTGTTTCGTGCATATTAGTCCAGTTTCTTTCTTACCAATTCATTGTATTTTTTATTTGCACATGGATAACATTAAGTAATAGTTCACCTGAAAATAAAGTTCTCTTTCATGTCATTTCAATCCTGCATGACTTAATTTTTTTCTGAAGATTGAAAGTGAATAACTCAACTTTGGCTCTGTTTAAAATGTTCTCTCTCGCACACAAAGCTGTCATATGGCTTCAGCCAAATGGATTAGCTGTATGATAATTTAATGCAAGTTTTGTTGTCTTTTTGGAGCTTATTATTTTGCTTCATTGAGGAAAGAAAGTCATATGGTTTGGAACGACAACATGAGGATGAATAAATTAATGATTTTAGTCCTTTAAAATAAGATTACTAAATGCTGGTAATTTGAGTTTTGCTCTGTGTGGTTACAGTTTCCTGGGCAGAGGATTTGTTGGTGTTGGTAGAGCAGCAGTTCCTCATATAGGTGTAGGTCGTGGACCAATTGGCCTAGCTGGCCCCATGTCTCCCGTAGCTGCCCCTTTTTCTTTGGCGTCTGCTGCATCTGTCTCTGAAGAAACTCCAGTTCTTCCAGGAACACCACCCAAAGTTGAAGTGAAAATTGAGACAGTGAAGTATGAATTCTCTTTCAATCTCCTCTTGACCAGAATATTTGTTCGATGTTTGTTCTGCAGCTGGGGTATATTCACTGTCTAGAGCGCACAACTGCATGAGCTTTTATTGAAAAAGTGCATGTCTGAGCTTGCATTTTGGGTTGGGCTGCTTTCATTTGACATTGTGGAAAATAGAATAATAGAATCAAAATCTATTAGCTTTTTTACCCAATAGGGATTAGACAGAGAAAACATTTTCCCTCACCATCACATTACAGTGCTTGTGCACTGTGTGGCCGTGAATGAATGACAGTGCAGCAGTGCACATTTTACTTCTGGTTTGCCAATTCGTTGGCAAGTTGCTTGAATTGTGGGTTCATTAGCCTATTATTAATAATGGAAAAACACGACAAATAACGGTACAATGACAAACTCCCTTAAATAGGCGCTTTTGTGTTTAGTTTTGAAACCAAATCTTCTACGATCATCTTGCCAATATCTTCTCACTCGTGATGAATGAGATTTTATTCCTCCTGCTAGTTTATGCTGCAACTCTCGTTCGGCTCACGCTGCACGTCAGTTTTTAATTATAGTTAGTCTCTTCTTTAATTGAACTTTTTTTTTTACTTCTATAAAATATCAAAACGACGGTAGAGTCAGTGCCACAAGTGATGTAACTGGTGGTATGCCTGAACACCGGTAACACAGACCACTGTTAATTTCCTTAATGAAGACGAAGATGAAAAATATTTGTCAACGCCCACTTTTTATGGGACTAAAATGAGACGTTGACAAGCTAAACTAATGTCTGATGATAAAAATGACAAAACTATGCTGTTTCTTTGTTAACAAGACCAGACGAGACTAGAATGTTATTTGAGGAATATCCGAAATTAAAAATACATTATCTCATTCTCTTCCTATGCTGTCTTTCAAAAATGTTTCTCCATCTCGGGCAGCCAGCAGCAGTGGTAGCTGACGTCCCAGGTACGGGTAGTCTAGTCTACCAAAACTCAAACAATTTTTGGTTCAACGCATCTGGTGATATAGACTAATGTCTGTGAATAGTGAATTAGGGCTGTCAAAATTGCTCAAAAATGACGTTTGAATATTCCCTCTAAAACAAACACGAATATTCGAACTATTCGAACATCTGGTTGCACGTCAATAACAGGAAAAATTAATACACAGAGACATTAGCTACTTTTATAGTTTGTCTATTTAAGTTTATACATATTTGACAAAGTATTACTTACACAAAAACAAGTAGATTGTTATTATAAATTATATAATTATGTAATTAAATATTATATATAAATTAATGGCCAAGACCGCAGAGCGCAGACCTCAGACCAAAAAATCAGCTTATTGAAATAACCAGTTTTCCCCGTTCAGTAAACGGACAATGCAAGTCAACCGCGTTTACATGACTTTATTTATAAACCGGGTTATTCCTTGTAGTGACGTCAAAAATAATAACATCAGTATATCCGACGGAGTTTTTCAAATGTGACGTCAGTTGTGATGTTAAATAAAGCGTGCGCCATGTCAGCGGGAGATTTACGGCTCATATTATCCCTTATGCAGTTATGCAGCGTTTTGACTGAACCTCTTCTAGGCTACTTCGGCTGTATGAGAAAAAAGATTTTTTGGGTCTTAAACGAGTCTGCGTTTGTGATATATGTCCTTATTTCATGCAAAACGCTCACTCGCTCTGTCTGGATGCAATTAAATTTGCTCTAAGTTTGCGTTTTTGTCACCTATCACACATGCGCACTTCAATAAGCTGACAGAAAGCAGGTTAATGCGTTTACATGCAGCACAAAATCGAGGTAAGAGGAAGAAAACTACCTGTTCTGACCGGTTTATGCTTACGCCGTTTATGACATTACTCCGATAAAAGAAAACGGGTTACCGTGTTTACATGACAGTGTTCATTGTCGGCTTATTAGGCATAATCGGCTTAAGAACGTGCATGTAAACGCACCCAATGTGTTCCTACAGGGAGCCTCTGCCGAAAACAGGAACCAAAGGCAGTCCTGTGTCCATCGGATCCAACTACATCCCCATCTGCTGCAAAAATGAAGCTGTGTTTCAGTACCATGTTACTTTTACGTGAGTCTTAAAGACCCTCTGTGGTGATTGTTTTTTTTTTTAATGTGGTGATTTTAATATGCTTTCAGACAAACCATGTGCATATTCATAAGTCCCCACACCGTTGCTGAGTATTTTTTCAGTTTGTAGTTTATAGCCACCTGTTTCCTACTGTTGCAAACATGTAACCAGTCCCATTAATGTGCAAGGTGGGGCTTTTCCTATCATTCTATATCATTCTGATAATTCGACTTGTAGTAGGCTGTGTTTGCCAAGAATCTGGCGATACGATATTTATCACGATACATGGGTTGCGATACGATTAAAACATTTTTTTCTTCACTATGAGGACACACGAATGCATAAACTGTCACTTCATGAGAATTAAACGTTTCGTTTAAGAAAGCTGTCATATGAACACAGACACTCAAAGGTCTTGGCTACCTGTCAAAATAAAAGTTTAGTTTAACGTGAAGTTTAACATGGAGAAATTGACAGAATATATTAGGCTGCTGTTGCAGCCTATACAGTAGATTTAACTACACCTCTATGTAATAATAATACGTCTCTACTAATAATAATAATTATGCCTAGATGGTTCCTTATTTTTCACTTGATATTTTATGTATAAACAATGATTCCTTTTTAAACAGCATACAGCCTTTAAATGTTTATATATGAGTTACTTATATAGATGAATAATTATCATTGTAAATAATAAACGTATTGCATTTAATTGATTTAAAATAAAATAAAAAAATTTTTAAACATGATGCATTATTTAAGAGTTTTAAGTATTGTAGAACATGAGTAGCTCTCGGCGACTTTCATTTTTTAAAAAGTAGCTTGTTTCAAAACATTAATAGCAGAAGGGCTGGTTTTGCCCACATGTACTGATGATATAGTTAAAATATTGTGCACTCTGAAGTTCTCAGCCCATTTCTTCAAAAGGTTTTACACAAAGCAATGAACAGTACTATGAACAGACAATTGTTTAAAATGTACACTCACATTAGATGAAGACTTCAGTCTTATCTAATGTAGTCATATCTGACATATGTAATAATCCAGATGGTGGTCCCTCCATAAACTAACATCACAGTCAGAGTAGGACACTTATAATTTATCCCATTGGAAACAAACTTAGAGTTATCCCGTACAGTTTTCAGAGCTAATGATGTCTAATGTTGATTGTTCCAGATCAGTAATGGCCAGTGAACTATAAAATGAATTACTGCGCCTTCATATGAATATTTAAAGGAAACAAGTTGTTTACCCCTGCCTGTTGGAATAAAGTACACATTTAGTTCATGGCCTATATTGTGACCAGTATTGATTTGAATGAATGTGATTAGCAGCATTTTTTTTAGAACTCATGTTTAATGAAGTGAATGATCTGTTATTGAATTTCAGCCCAAATGTTGAGTCTATCGGTATGCGCTTTGGTATGATGAAGGAACATCGACCTACTACAGGAGAAGTGGTGGCTTTTGACGGATCTATCCTCTATCTGCCAAAACGTCTTCAAGAGGTTTGTATATTTGATAGATGTTGTTGTTTTCCACTTTAAACATGCCTCATTTCCCAAGTTTACTTTGGCTTTGCTGTCTGACAGGTTGTTCATCTTAAAGCTGAGAGAAAAACCGACAATCAGCAGATCGACATCAAGATCCAGTTGACAAAGATCCTGCCGCCCAGCTCAGACCTGTGTATCCCATTCTACAATGTGGTTCTAAGGAGGTGTGCATTCTCTATGTATAGACGGTTTCATCGAACGCACGCGCGTTGCTACGGTTACGCGCCTGGCCCGAAGTTAACTTCCGGTCTGTGTCTGTTTGTATGGCGCACTACTCAGTAGAAATACATTTTAAAGTACTATTCTTGGTTAACATGATATAAATATTAAAAATCAAGCAGAGAGCACATGACACAAGTTTCCCAACATTATTCTTATATTATGAAACAAAGAAACATGTTATGCCGACGCATTGCATAATTGAAAGGCGAGTGCGCATGCATTTATATAGGCTACTGTGAACCCACCGGTAAAATGATGTTCGTTCAAATCCAGCTCAGGCAGTGGCGTAACTTACTAATGATGGGCCCCAGTGCAGGCTATGCAGTTAGGCCCCCCTAACCTAGCATGTAACACTTTAGGTTTAGGTTTCATTTCTATATCAGGATATCGGTTGTTTATTATTATTTACAAATCAAATATTAATGGCTTATTCTGTGTCACCGTAGGGCCTACATCCCTTAATCGTAAAAAAAGACACTATTTTATAATCACTAAGATTCCAAATGTGAGTTATTTAGGTTATTTAGGGGGGTTCGGGGGCATGCTCCCCCGAGAAAATTTAGATTTCTAGGATCTACATATGTGCATTTTAAGATGTTCTGAAGGCCAAAAAAGTAGATAACAATATTACTAGAGACTCATCAAGATGGACATGTTGACATAGGCTATTTTTTTGTGAGTTTGTCCGTTCAAACGCAAGACTTGTTGTGAGAGAAATCAATATTTGCGCGCGATGTGAGACTGCACGCTTTCGGATGAGTGCACAGAGACAGATGTTCCCATTCGCGTCTTCTGGCACTACGCGCGGGTGAGGATGGTGAAAATGACTGTCCATATTCGAACCTAAGGCAGCACTCGCATGCATTGAACAAAGTTTATAAATAGAGACCGTTTTGCCCACATTTTTCTTTTATAATCGCTGGTGTTAGTGTATCACTGAGGAGCCCCATCACGAGTCATGACGGGGGATAGCCTATAACTCACAATACTCCGTAATTTTTGGCCATGCAGATAAATGTGAGATATAATTATAAAATATTAATTGTCTACTTTTATTTGTGTACACTCACATGACAACAAAACTTTGTGCTTTAGTAAAATAAATAAAAAAGGTGCGCTTTCTATCTGCGAGAATCTGAAACTCGGTAAATACATGACATAAACATGAAACATACGTCTAATGAAAGCTTGAAATCGCTAGATTTAAATCAAATAATTCACATTGTATAGTGAATTGTTGAGCTCGCTGGCATAGAGCGGAATATCTAGCGGAGCGTCACGCAACTGTGCTCCGCTCACATGCTGAAAAAGGTGGTCAGTAGCCTATCCTAAGCGTGACGGTAGAGCGCGACAGCCGTGTGAAATCTGAAACCAGTGCTTTTCATTTTAAATGTGAGTGTCACAATATTCTACGGAGTCACTTTGTCGCCAGGGGCAAGTTTACAATGTGGGCATGGGCCCGTGTGCGCTGCGGGCCCCCCTGCCGCACGGGCCCCAGTGCGACTGCACTGCCTGCACTGTCTATAGTTACGCCCCTGAGCTCAGGCATGACATAAATCTGTAGCTTACTATACTTGTTGTAGCCATTAAACAATGTTTTTTTTTTTCTTCATATTTATGTTTAAATATTATAATATTATTTTTAGATCTCATCTGATTATGATAGGCTATAAGTGCAAAGATGCGAGTGGGTCAGAAATGATTTTGGTGGTTATATTTAGTTTAATATTAAGTTTTGTTTTGTAAAAAGCCTTTCTTTCGTTTTGTACAAATTGTCTCTTAATTTTAATAAAGGGTTCTTCGGTTAATTGCATGTATTTAATTAATAAGAAATAAATAAGTAGACTAGGTCGCGGAAGCCATCGCTTTCATCATGAACTGAAGCGCGTCTCAAACTGAAACTCGGCAGGCTTGCCTCACAGACATGAGGAATATGTAGCCTAATATGTGTAGAAACAAAAGATTTAAATAAGCACATGGTGCAGTGTTCAGAACTCACATGGTAAACAACCAGCGTTATACAGATGATCACGGCGATGGGCATGAGCGGGATGTTAAAGTTTAAGGGATTTTTTTTTTTTTTTTTTACCTTCTACTGAATATGATCGGGTTTAAGCACATTTTAAACAGGTGGCACTTATTCACACACGTAATTTTGTGAATAAGTAATTTTGTCGTTTTCTCTAATGATTTTAAAAACATCTTGTAGTGCTTACCTGCTTGTAGTTATCAGTATACTGTTATATTCTATTATATGATTTTGTCATTTCACACTGTGGCCAATTTAAATGTTACCAACTAAATGAGACATACTGAGTTTATAATTAAATTTATTAATTGCGTTTAATTATTGCATCTAAAGATTTTTCACGTGAATAAAGGCAAATAGATTTGCACACTTTGCTTAATCACTAGTCTGTTAAACTTGTCAGAAGTTCTCGTTTCTAATCTGCCCTCGTGGTCTATTTTTTTCTCTCATCAAAACCGAATACCATCAGTGGTTGTACATCAAGAGCATGAACAGTTTTTGTGCATTTTGTTTCGCGATCTGACCGGAACAAACAGAAAGTCTCTGCAACGGCGTTAAGCGTTAGATTAAAGCGCTCGTCTGTGTTAAGACTGCATGAGCCGCGTTTGCTGCATTGAACTGCATTTTGTTTGTATTAGTTAGGTTAATCCGTGAAGCAAGATGTTTTAAAAAAGTGGTAGGGACATGTCCCACCTGTCCCACCCGCAAAATACGCCTATAAGTTAAAAAAATTGGTTGATTGACGCCAATCGGACGTTCATGTTTTTTTTCCCGTCTATTTGAAAGTTCGGCTAATAAACATGGTCATTTTTTTAATAAGTTACATAAACTGCTTTCAGGAGTTTTTGACCGGCATATATCATCAAAATGTCCGGAAAACGAAACCTCTGCCGGTCACTTTGACCGGCTCCATTTTTTTCTAGCGGAAACTCTGGGATCAACGTGACGGTGAGTAATGACAGGATTTTCAGTTTTGGGTGACCTACCCTTTAAGTGGGGCGTTTTCCCACTCTATATTAAAGACATAAATGGGAGATTATTTATAATAAACATGCTGAAACAAAAAAAAATCTATACATTAAGATAATGGTGCACAATCAAAATTAAAGATGCTAACGCATAAGAAAGATAACGCATCCTCTGGTGTTATTGATGTCTACCGGAAGTTAAGTTTGGGCCACAAAAGCGCGCATGCGCAGTAGCGTTTGTTTATGTTGTTACCGTTGAAACCGTCTATAGTATCAGGATTCTCAAGACATCACAGGGGTTTCATTTATTCTCCTTGTTTTGCTCTTTCATGGTTTGGAATGTCCTTTTCTGGGAGAATACAAATGTGCTCTCTTTTATTAAAGAGCCCCTATTATGGATTTTTGAAAATTACATTTCATGTAGTGTGTAACAGTTCTAAGTGAATGAAAACATCCTGCAAAGTTTTAAATCTGAAAGTGCAGCGTATATAAAATTATTGTTCATTGTCAGATTGACAGATTATCTGTCTTTCTTACTACTTTAAGTAAAGATAAGTGATGGAGTAAAATTTGTTTTGCAAATCAGTCATTCACGTTAACGTTTGTGCTGTTATTTATACAGTTCACACGTGTACTACAATAAATTAGAAACACACACACACACAGGTTTGTTGATAGAAATACACTTGTTAATGCTGATGGTTAGGAATTACAGTTAAAACATCTTATGTACTTCAAACTGAGTAGCATCACTGAGAAATAACTAGTTCCTCCAATGTTTCATCATCGATTCAGACTTGCACTTGGATTTATGTAAAATCAACGTCATCATTACTGTCTTTACAGTGTGTATCACTGAGCTTTAGGAAGCCTCCGCACGGAGCTGGAGTTCAGTTTTAGTAATGGGCATTTAGTTTCGGAAATACACACTGTAGGTGGTAGATCAATCACAATAGACAGGGCCACCTGACCAATAAGAGCAGATTCATCCATCAAGTTGTTCATTGAACATTGTGATGTGCAATGTATATTATGAGAAAACAACTCAAGTATTTTTAACATTTAATGCATGTAAACCTGTTGTTGGAGACCTCTATATTAGGAATATTTAAAATAGCATGGGGGCACTATAATGTATGACCTCACTAATTGTTTGAAATAAGAGTTTGATGTTTTACATGGACATAATGTCATGTTTCACAATGCAAAGTGAACCGTTTCTCTTAATTTATGCAAACTGAGGTTGTGACATCAGAACCATGAGAAAAATAATTTGCCTCAAATTAATTCTACCTTCTCTGTTACAGACAGAACTCTTTCTCTTGTAAGACAAAACCCTTAGCAGTCGTATCACTCAGTGGATTCCCTCGTGTGGTGTCCTGGAGTCTTAGCACTGGGCCTGTCTGAAGTCAACCATGTTTGAAATCTACAATTAGCTGCGGTCTCGGTGGGGACTGAACACCCTGTTTGCTCTTGATAGCCAGGAGTGAAAACATGCTCCTAAGAGACTGCTTGACTGCATCTGCCTCACTCCATTTCCCTCCACTGCTTCTTTTAAAGATCAGAAATGGGGTCATCAAGTAATTTTTGAAAATTAAGTGTAATCGCATTACTGGCCACGTGACATAGCAGCCCAAAGAGATATGAAGACTATTGGTTTCGTTACATTAAAGCTAAATTCTGCATTCAATATAAGTTGAACTCATTCGACAGCATTTGTGGCATTATGTTGATTACCACAAAAATCTGTTTTACTTTTGAAAGGCCAAAATGAAGGTTACAGTGAGGTATTTACAATAGAAAATTAATTGGGCCAATTTTTTTTGAGGGATTAAAGTAGGGCTGGGACAATAAATCAATGCCTTACAAATTGAAAAATTATTCTGGATCGAATCTGAGATTTAAAAATTAAGAGAGTTTTTGCTTAAAAATAAGCAAAATAATCTGCCAGTGGGGTAAGAAAAATTATTTTGCTTACCCCACTGGCAGATTATTTTGCTTATTTTAAGCAAAAACTCTTAATTTTTATTTATATTTTCCCAAAACAAGACAATTACTTTTCTTGTCAAATACTTCTATGCGTTCGCCATCTTTTACTGGTCACCAAGAGTTGAAGAATGTTCAACTTTGAGTAACTTGAGTCACTTTTCACCCAGCCATCCAATCACAATGGCGGGACAAATACAACACCGACCAACCAACCACCACAGTCTGCTTTTACAACATCAACAGATGAAAACAAGCAGTATAAGAACGTGTTTTTGTTTTTTTTAAACGAGCCAAAGCAAAAACATTGTATTGGGATTTTCATATAGAATCAATACAGAAACAAACTATCTGTGAAATGAGATGCTAGTAACAGTTCCGCGGATATTTCGTATCATTACAAGCAAAGAGTCTCAACTGGAGAAAAACACTGCGCTGTCAAAAAGCTCTCAAGCGCTCACAGCAACGCGTTTTCAGCAGAGCGCCTAGCATTTTCAGCTGGATAAACACTCTTTGGTGGACACACGACCTAAAGGCAGAAGTGATGCTCATGATTTGATAAATGAGCTTACATTTGTTTTTGTTTTTTAGGTGTAAAGATATATTGTATAACAATACAGGAAAGGTCAGTAAGTGATTTTTATCACACTAAAAATCATTTGAGGGTCCATATTGTTTAAGTCTTGTGGCTATACTATTAAAATAAGCATTTAAATGTTTACAGATTCACTTGCATTCAATTCTATTCACTTGCATTGTAAGTGCCTTACTGTAAACCATTTATCAAAACGAATTATCAAAATGATGGTAAGTTGTACAATCAAAATGATTTTAGTAGTGTTTTAGAATCATCATTATATAATTAGGGGTGTTTCCGACTTAGGATTTACACATTCGAATCAGAATTGTCAAATCTTTCTGTGATAGTAGAAAGTCGAATCATGTGTGTGTGTGTGAATGGGTTGGGAGGGGCACGACACTAGTCATCAGGAGGGTAAAGCACACCGGATGCGAAGCTTGGCACATTATATACACGAAAGCTCAATTTTGAATCGACTTCTAACAGAAGAGCTGTTGGGTGTATCTTGTAGCACAGGGTGAAATTAGTATATACATTGACGATTTAGGGTAAATATAAATTTAATATAAAACCTTGAAATGGTGCTCTGTGGCAAGGCAGGATTTTAAACAACTTCCTGAGTTGCAGCGGACAGGCGCTGAATGCCGCCACTGGTGTGTGTACACTCATTAAAAACAATGTGTTCAAATTTTAAACGCTTTAAAATATTGTGCACCCCCATATTGGCAAAATGGTATGATCCTTGTTTCTTAAGATTTGACTTTTAGATCGGTGGTCGAATCCAGCTCTGTTTAACGATGCATTGAATCTTCGACTATTCGGGGTCACCCCTAAATATTATACAATTTATTTGTATTTTTTTAAATTTTAAATTATTTTATGTTCATTTTAATTTACATTTTTTTTTAATTTTGTGCTTTTGTGAATTTTATTTGTTTTAAAAATATTTATATTTATCTTTATTTATTTTATTTATTTTATTTTATTTATTTTTTAAATTATAGTTGCACTTAAGCTTATTTAAATTGTTAGTTGCCAAAGCAACTTTAAGTTTGTTTTTCATCTAATAGCTAAGTTTAATTTAATTTAATGAAAACAAATAATTATAATTCATAATAGTTTTAGTTAATAACACCACTGAATTTTACACATTGATTGAGATGATTTGAAATTGGTATTGAAACCAGAATATTCATGTAATGATAATTTGCATGTAAATATGACTCTCCATCTTCATGTAATTTAGATTTTTTTATCATGAAAAATATCATAGGCTACCCACCAATAACCATTTGATCATTTATGGGCAATATTAAATCAAATATTCAGTAATGTATTGGGAAACACTGCCAGTGTGAAAACACAACGTGACCCTGCTGTTGTAGTTAAGCTGTTCACTTGCACACCACATGAGCAAGCGGTGTGAAACAGGCCGTATGGTTGAGCCCTGTGGATGATTGCTCCACTTTTTCTGTGCATATGAGACAAGACGGAGCTATAATGTCTTGTTGACAGTCAGCTCTGACATCTCTCACTTTCCTATTCTTTCTCTTCTACTCCAGAGTGATGAAATTACTGGGGCTGAAACTGGTGGGCAGAAACCATTACGACTCCAATGCTGTTGTGGTTCTCGGCAAACACAGGTATTTTGCACCGACCTGATTATCTGTGATTACATTCCAACTGAAATTGCTGTGCTCCACATTGTTTGGTTTCATACTGAATAAATCTAGACTTAAGCTTCACTATTTTTTTCACCTGCCCTATGATTACCAGGCAGACACATGTGAATCGTTTCAGCACCACTTACAATAAGGGTTTGCATTCTATGTTCAGGTTCCTGGTGATTTGATTGTTACCTAACTGTCTGTGAATGTGTGTCTGTCAGGCTTCAGGTGTGGCCTGGATACTCCACGAGTATCAAGCACACTGATGGTGGCCTCTACCTCATTGTGGACGTCTCGCATAAGGTGCTGCGAAACGACTCTGTGCTGGATGTCATGTGAGTTTAATCAGTTCAGACATGTTTGACAGTTCAGTTTGATCACTCATTCAGATAGACATGCCCCTGTGTGTAAAGCCATTGCTGTTTTGTCAGTTCCATAGTTCCAAAGTTTTTTTTAAAATCTAGTGAGCTGTCTACCTTGACAACAGTCAGCAACTCAGCATACAGGTCCTTCTAAAAAAAAATGCATATTGTGATAAAGTTTATTGTTTTTCATAATATAATGATAAAAATTAAACTTTCATATATTTTAGATTCATTGCAAACCAACTGAAATATTTCAGGTCTTTTATTGTTTTAATACTGATGATTTTGGCATCTTAAAAAATTAGCATATTTCATCCGACCAATAAAAGAAAAGTTTTTTTAATACAAAAAAGTCCTTCAAATAATTATGTTCAGTTATGCACTCAATACTTGGTCGGGAATCCTTTTGCAGAAATGACAATGCGGCGTGGCATGGAGGCAATCAGCCTGTGGCACTGCTGAGGTGTTATGGAGGCCCAGGATGCTTCGAAAGCGGCCTTAAGCTCATCCAGAGTGTTGGGTCTTGCGTCTCTCAACTTTCTCTTCACAATATCCCACAGATTCTCTATGGGGTTCAGGTCAGGAGAGTTGGCAGGCCAATTGAGCACAGTAATACTATTGTCTGTAAACCATTTACCAGTGGTTTTGGCACTGTGATCAGGTGCCAGGTCGTGCTGAAAAACAAAATTTTCATCTCCATAAAGCTTTTCAGCAGATGGAAGCATGAAGTTCTCCAAAATCTCCTGATAGCAAGGTGCATTGACCCTGCCCTTGATAAAACACAGTGGACCAACACCAGCAGCTGACATGGCACCCCAGACCATCACTGACTGCGGGTACTTGACACTGGACTTCAGGCATTTTGGCATTTCCTTCTCCCCAGTCTTCCTCCAGACTCTGGCACCTTGATTTCCGAATGACATGCAAAATTTGCTTTCATCCGAAAAAAGTACTTTGGACCACTGAGCAACAGTCCAGTGCTGCTTCTCTGTAGCCCAAAAGTGGCTTGACCTGGGGAATGCGGCACCTGTAGCCCATGCCTGTGCACGGTGGCTCTGGATGTTTCTACTCCAGACTCAGTCCACTGCTTCCGCAGATCCCCCAAGGTCTGGAATCGGTCCTTCTCCACAATCTTCCTCAGGGTCCGGTCACCTCTTCCCGTTGTGCAGCGTTTTTTGCCACACTTTTTCCTTCCCACAGACTTCCCACTGAGGTGCCTTGATACAGCACTCTGGGAACAGCCTATTAGTTTAGAAATGTCTTTCTGTGTCTTACCTTGAGGGTGTCAATGATGGCCTTCTGGACAGCAGTCAGGTCGGCAGTTTTACCCATGATTGCGGTTTTGAGTAATGAACCAGGCTGGGAGTTTTTAAAAGCCTCAGGAATCTTTTGCAGGTGTTTAGAGTTAATTAGTTGATTCAGATGATTAGGTTAATAGCTCGTTTAGAGAACCTTTTCATGATATGCTAATTTATTGAGACAGGAATTTTGGGTTTTCATGAGCTGTATGCCAAAATCATCAGTATTAAAACAATAAAAGACCTGAAATATTTCAGTTGGTGTGCAATGAATCTAAAATATATGAAAGTTTAATTTTTATCATTACATTATGGAAAATAATGAACTTTATCACAATATGCTAATTTTTTGAGTAGGACCTGTAATACGAAAATTGACTTGAATATTGCAGTATTTATTATATTTATTTATTGTGCACATCATTCTTTTAAAGGCCGATTGAAGTGCTTTGAAGCGCAGCATTATTCAATGTGTTGACATAATTTCCACTGACACATTAAGACGGCCGTGACATATCGAACAGCTCCTCCCCTTTTTTAAAGTAGGGGAGCGTTTCACATGTCCGAGCTTGACCAGAGCTGCGGAGCTCATAAATGCTGTGGTTTCCTTGACCTCTTAATGTTTCTCCTCGGTATCACTTGAAAATTAAGCATTCTGTGCAAAATTCAAATGGAATCCAAAACATTTTGTGGTCTCCACCGACTTGCGCACATGATCCGCTCTGTGCTATCGTGTCTCTGGACCGGAGCAGACTGTGCATGCTCCAGCGGTTCACGTGACACTAACTTGAAACCAGACTTCATTCACCCCATTGGAATTGTCTGAATCGTTCCCTATTTAGTTCACTATGTGCGATTCAACATGTAAAAAAAATAATAAATGTGTTAACAAGTGATTTTAACAATTTAAGCCATAATTTCAGCATCTATTTATAATGTAGTGGGTAGGATGCTTTAGATTTTAGAGAGCATTTGATTGGACATGAGAAGCTGAGTGCAGAGTTATGTCATCAAAATGCATCCATATTGGCAGAAGTGAGAGAGTGAACCATTAATATCTTCTAAATGCAAATGTTGTCATTGTTTTGGGAAACACTAGCTAATAGATAAGACTAAGGTTAACATATTCATACTAAAAGCTAAATAACTTGATTTCATGGTGACTTTAGGTGATGGGAAAAATCAATTACTGCCCTACATTTTTCTTCTTGACAGACAAATCGTCGTCCTCTGATAGGCGCTCAACTGTTTTTCCTATCATGGGTAGCCTGGAGGTTACTGATGAAAATATTTAACTTAATTTTGCGATCTGAATTTGAGCAGTCGAATTAGACTGTTTTCTTTTAAAAATATATTAACTTGAAATTTGAGATCTGAATATGAGCAATCTAATTTGATCAATCAGAAATCTATTTTATCTGAAATTCTGTAAGTTGATTTTTTTTTTTTTTTGTATCTGAATTTGTAAACATTGAGAAATATTCATTGAAAATCAGGTTTTGAGAGGTAAATTCCAATGGTTTCCAAAGTAAAATAATTTAAAAGGGGTGAATTCAGAGTAAATAAATTCAGATAAATGTTTTTTAAAATAAAATTTTACAAAACTAAGTATTAAGTGGCTGTTAAATATTAAATATTTATGTCTCTTTTTTTGCTTCCATAATTTTACCCAATATGTATGTATGCTATGCACTTTTCATCTTGGGGTAATGCATAATTATTTCATAAACTGTCCTAAAATATCTGAATAAAATATCTTGTATAGTTTTTCTTGGTACTTTTAACTACACTGTTTATACCATTGGGTAGCGTTTAATGCTGACATGGCAAAAATATTATAAAATAATAATAATATAATATTGAGTGTCAGAGAACAGTGGTCAACTTGATGCAAATCAGCAGCGTCACAATGCTACCAATGTGGGAGTGATCAGTTGTCCGATTCATTTGGGTAATGCAGTGAAGTAGGAACACCTACTAGAAACCACAGGCCAGATACTTTCCAATCTCCAGTGATTTAATTGCAGAAGGCAGCTGACAATGTAGACAGAAATGAAGCTCATTAGGTTTTGGATCACAACTTATCTGAATAAAATATTTAAAATGCATGCTAAATTTTAGGCTAAAATCGCTTTAATCCGTTTGCACAAATCAGTGCAATGATGTCAATTGCTTAACCTTGCTGTTTTCGAATACCTGTTTGTCTGCCGTAGGAACCTGATTTACCAAGGAAGTCGTGAGAGCTTTCAGGACGAATGCACAAAGGAGTTTGTCGGTTCAATCGTCATAACTCGCTATAACAACCGCACTTACCGTATTGATGACATCGAGTGGGCAAAGTCTCCCAAAGACACTTTCACCTTGGCTGACGGATCTGTGACCACGTTTGTCGATTACTACAGGTTTATCTGCTGTGTGGGGGAACCCACTTCTTTAATTTAAGACCAGGAAAAAAAAAGTCATGACAGCTGGACAGTAAATTGTATAACTGGATTATATGACACAAATGACATTGTGAAAGTCATAGCATTTGTAAAATGTAGCCCATTATGAGAGATCTATATATGCTGGTTTAAAGTGATAAATTATGATTTTAATGTTTGTTGTGTCAAATTTCTAATTAGCTTTTTATATGCACAGTAAAAACTATGGCATTACCATAAAGGAACTGGACCAACCACTGCTCATCCATCGTCCAAAAGAGAGGTCCAAACCAGGAGGAAAGGTGATACAATGCATATCAGGATTGTTGGATTAAAAGTAGATGCTGTTTTGTTTGCTTATAATATTTTAAGTTAAAAAGGTTTTAAAAATGACAGTGAGCAGTTGCAATTTAATCAGTGGTTTGAATAATGTATCTCACAGGCCTGTCTGATTTCACACTCCATGCTGTCATCTAGTGGTGTTATTGGGTGCTGTACATTTAATAGTAATTTAGTTGTCATTTTTATTTTTATAACTATTTACCACACTTGTCGATAAAAGGTAAATTGAGAAAAATGGCCAGTCATATACCCACTGTTTAAATGTTTGGGGTCAGTAAGATTTTATTTTAAGAAATAAATAAATAGAAATAAAATAATATTTTTTATAAGAAATAAGAAATGTTTCTTGAGCACCAAATCAACATTTTAGAATGATTTCTGAAGGATTATGTGACACTAAAGATTAGAGTAATTATGCTGAATATTCAGCTTTGCCATCACAGGAATAAATTACATTTTAAATTATATTAAAATAGAAATGTTTTTTTTAAATGTAATAATATTCAGCAATGGCGATCATTACCACCATTGGTGAGCATAAAATACTACTTAAAATAAGCATTACAAATTCTTATAAATTCTAAAATCCTGAATGTTAGTTTTTCTCTTGTGTAGTCTCTTGGTAAAATGGCTCCTCATTGATTTTGTTCCTCAATTGTTTGTTTTGGTGACCACATTTGTGGAAGCTTTTTCATGACTGCTGACCATTGTTGGGATATTATTGTTATTAATGTGAGTTTTATCTACTTCATAACAGGTAATAACGGGTGAAATCCTGCTGCTGCCGGAACTCTCCTTCATGACTGGCATCCCTGAGAAAATGCGGAAAGATTTCAGAGCCATGAAGGTACGAATCCATCACCTGTAAAACAAAGTGTCAAACTGAGTCAGGTGGGTAAACATTTTATTTTGGAAACTGTTTAGATAGTCATACCAAACTATCCTTCTTGGTCCGTGTTTCAGGATCTGACCATGCACATCAATTTGGGAGCTGAGCAACACACCCAGAGTCTCAGACAACTGCTGCACAACATCAACAGCAATAATGAAGCTCTCTCAGAGCTGGGCCGTTGGGGCCTCAGCATCAGCCAGGAGATTCTAGTGGTGAGAAAAGAAACGCACACCTCCGTACTGTATCTGGCAGTGTAGTTTAGGACACCTTTTTGTCTTAGATATTTTCACAGCTCAGTTCCTCCATCTTTACCAAACAAGAAATATGTTCATGTTCAGCTCCTTACCTGAATATATCTTATTAAATTGTATTATTCTATAATAGTTATCTACATTGCTGGTCAAAAGTTTGGAATTTTTAATGTTTTTAAAAGAAGTCTCTTATGCTCACCAAGGGTACATTTTAATCAAAAAAACAAAAAACAAAAAAACAATAATATTGTGAAATAATACAATTTGAAATAGCTGATTTCTATTTTTAATATATTTTAGAAATTAAATACAACCTTTTGATGTCAGTGAAAATGTAGTTTATTCAGTTATGGAAAAGCTGACTTTTTAGCATCATTACTCTAGTTACTGGTGCTCAAGAAACGTCTTACTATCAATGTTGAAAACAATTGTGCTGCTTAATAAATAAGTGTGTGTGTGTGTGTGTGTGTGTACCGCCCACGGTATATCCCTCCCTCCCCCCCTCCCCAAATAATCCATAATTATCCCCAAAATTCATAATCAAATTACTAAGCAACCCTGAATGCAATAACACATTCTGTTTTGCTGTTAGAGATCCATATCCTGACTGAAACACAACAGGACCTGACTAATGTTCCTGTGCAAATTTGGTTTTGTTTCTGTGCAAATTATGGTTTTGTTTCTAAAAAGTCTGGTTCCTTTTTAAATGAAAGAAATATATTATTATTATTGTTATAATGCACTTGTTTTTAGTCAGGACCTTTATGGTTTTGTGCGTGTTTGTGCACTCGCTTGGACAAAAAAATGGGTGGACAAAGAAAACGGGTGAATTCAGGCATTATGGTGTCCATATATATTTATTTCTCTTTAAAACCTGACATAGTAAAAGAACTTAGTTTCAGCTAAAAAAAAATTAAGCCTTAATTTTATCAAATGCAAATAATTGTAAAGAGTCAATGATATTGACACAGGTCATATATGGTCATATGTGTACATCGGTGTTGTTCACCCTTAATTAACTGCATTAACTGTATTGATTGGCTTCCAGTCTTTTTCGTTCATCATGATTCATTGGTGTGTTTGTAGCTCACCTGAATTACTTAAATGTTTTGTTTCTGCAAAGACTCAAGGAAGAACTCTGCCCAGCGAGACCATCTGCTTGCATACTGCCTCTTTTGTCACATCTCCGTCAGTAGACTGGTCCAGAGAGGTGGTTCGAGACCCCTCCATCAGCACTGTGAGTAAACACAACCAAACTGGTCTGTTGTAGTGAAACAACCATAACGCTGGACTAACAGTGATTTCTGAACAAAATGATCTGAAACATAAAGATGGACCAGTGCAGTCTGATTCCTGGACATTCTTATGTGCAGATTTGTTGTACTGACTCAAAAGCATACTACTGTACCAGTGTAGTCTGTTTTCTTAACCAGCAGACTTTATATAAACTATAAACTGGTTTGTTGTAGTTCAACAAAAACATACTGTAGGACGAATGTAGTCTGATTCCTGAACATAATGACTCTTATTTCAGCAGGTTCAAAAACATACAGCTCCCGTGTATACTGAATCTTGAATTAATAACTCTTATTATCCATTTTGTATGTATATACTCAAATTAAACTTTAAAAAAGAAGATAACTATGCTGCAAAAAATATGTCTTTTGCTGTTTTGAATGTGACAATCTAATTTGAAAGCCCCAATCTTTCACACTGCACCCAAGTTGTAGTTAATTATCTCTCTGTCTTGTGTCCCATAATTCCTCTCTGCCAGGTCCCTCTGAACTGCTGGGCTGTTTTCTTTCCCCGACGGGCAACCGATCAGGCAGAGGAGCTGGTGAACACTTTTACTAGGGTAGCTGGACCTATGGGCATCAGAGTTGAGCGGCCCATCCGCGTAGAGCTACGGGATGACCGAACTGAGACCTTTGTCAAGACCATTCACTCTCAACTCGCCAGTGAGGTGAGGAAGAAAATTAGACTTGATAAGCTAGATTTGAAAAATTGTAATGAAAGAGCTTTAAGAAATGTACAATTTTCTTGTTACTCTTTATTATTCTTTACTTGGATCCCCATTAGCTTCAACAAAGTGGTTGCTAATCTTCCTGGGGTCCATATATAGTTACTCTCCAAGGCTTTGTAGCATATTGAATATTATCTACACATTATAGTATATATAAATTTTGTTCTTAATTTTGCTTTAATCTTTTTTTTTTAGCCCCGTGTGCAGCTGGTTGTGTGCATCATGACTGGAAACCGAGATGACCTGTACAGCGCCATCAAAAAGCTTTGCTGTATCCAGAGTCCAGTACCATCACAGGTTTCAGTGAAACACGTCTTTGCATTTTATAGTTAATTTGCTGATTTTTAAACCAATCAATTTAAACAAAAAAGTTTCATATTAAAAGCAAGGCTGCAATTATTTTATCAAAACAGTACTATTGTGAAATACAGGGAAATTACAGTTTAAAATAATTATTTATTTTCTAAAAACTACTATTATAATATATTTTAAAATGTAATTTATTCCTGTGATGCAAAGCTGAATTTTCAGCAGCCATTATTACTCCAGTCTATGGCGTCACATAATCCTTCATAAAGTAATTCATAACATAACAGTAATTTAAATGTTTTAAACACCTTTTATTTTGAAAATGTGGCATATTTTCATGTAAAACAGAATATACACGACCAAGCATAACGTTATGACATATTGTCCTCAAAGTTGATGTGTTAGAAGCAGTAAAAATGGCCAAATTGCAATGGCTAGTCGACTGGGTCAGAGCATCTCAAAAACTGCAGCTCTTGTGGGATGTTCCCGGTCTGCAGTGATCCGTATCTTTCAAAAGTGGTTCAAGAACAGTGGTGAACTGGCGACAGGGTTATGGGCGGCCAAGGCTCATTGCTGCATGCGGCTGGCCCGTGTGGTCCGATCAAACAGATGAGCTTCTGTAGCTCAAATTGCTCAAGAAATGAATGCTGGTTCTGATATAAAGGTGTCAGAAGATAAACAGTACATCGCAGTTTGTTTAATATGGCGCTGCATAGCCGCAGACCAGTCAGGGTGCCCATTCTGACCGCTGTCCACCACCGAAAACGCCAACAGAGTGGGCAAGTTAGCATCAGAAAGGGACCAATTTAGTTACTGCCATCAATGTGGATGTTACTTTGACACGTACCACCTACCTTAGAATTGTTGCAGACCATGTACAACCTTTCATAGAGACAGCATTCCCTGGTGGCTGTGGCCTCTTTCAGAAGGATTAAGCAAAAATGGTTCAGGAATGGTTTGAGGAGCACAACGAGTTTGAGTTGTTGACTTGGCCGAGCACCTGTGGGATGTGCTGAACAAAAAAGCCTGATCAATTGATCCCCCACCTCACAACTTACAGAACTTAAAAGATCTGCTGCTAACATCTTGGTACCAGATACCACTGCACACTTTTGAGAAGTCTAGTGGAGTTCATGCCTCAACGGATGAGCTAAAGGGGGACCAACACAATATTGGTAAGGTGGTCATAATGTTATGCCTGGTAGGTGTACAACATGAAGAAATCTATAGGGCAATGCCATATTTTTAACCGTCATTATTTTCTGAAATCAATTCTTATGTGATTTGAATCTGTAAATAATTCCACATTTGTGGCAAACAGCATATATTTGTATTAGACATTCCATACAAACAAGATCATTGCTAAATGCACAATGAATTCAGTCCAGACTAAAAAAAAGTCTAGCCACAAAATATATATATATAAACTGCATGTTTCAGAAAGTGCAAGGTGCACGTGACCAGATGTTTCAGCACAGTGCTTTCTTCAGTGCTGTTAGACATTCCATATCATGTCTGAATCTCAGTAACTCTCATTTCATAGGCCATTAACGTGCGGACCATCTCCCAGCCACAGAAACTCCGCAGCATTGCTCAAAAGATCCTTCTGCAGATTAACTGCAAACTGGGAGGAGAGCTGTGGACGGTGAATGTTCCTCTGGTAAGTGTGTGCGAATCAGACCTTTTGCCCACGGGTGGCCCTGGAGTTACTGTACTATGTGTCTCTCTCGATTAAATAACAAAAATGCTCAAGTAAATATGCTTAGATAAATATTGAGTTTCGGGAATGAACCTGAAAATGGTCACTACACAGTAAGAACCGATATACAATAGCTAGGTGTGATCATTTTCTAATGTTTATTATTTTTAACGCATTGGTTATCAAGTTTCATGGCTTCACATCCTGACTAGTGTATAAAACTGTTCCTCCATATTTTAGGAGACATTACTTCAAAAACTAGCTGCCACAAACTCATTAATAGTCTTGAGTTGGCAGGAAAACATTAAAATGACATTAATATTAGTATTTTCAAATCATTTCTTTGTAATCAACTTTTCACACTTTAATTATCTTTGCCCTTTAACCAGAAGTGTCATTCATTATTCCTTCTGAAGGGTAATGATGTTGGATTATAGCAGAAAATAAATATCAGCAAATGGGATTAACTAAGATGAGAACCTATAACCACAAATTGTCATTTGAACAGAAATACCTGATGGTGATTGGGGTGGACGTTCACCATGACGCAAGCAAGAAAAGCAGATCTGTCATGGGCTTTGTGGCAAGTCTCAACAGGTAATGTTATGAAATATAGTGCAGTTGGATTTAACATCTCAAATCACAAAATACACACACTATCATTCAAAAGCTTGGGGTTCTTTTATGCTTATCAAGACTGCATTTATTTGATCAAAAATACAGCAAAAACAGAAATATTGTGAAATATCACAATTTAATTCTCACATGATCCTCCAGAAAACTTGAGCACTGATGGTGTGAGGACCCTATTGTAATTGATCAGTCTATTATCATTCTTCTCCGAAATGAATCGCATTTTTGAGGGCCTAAAGGACCACAATGAGTAGTGTCCGTGACTCACCCATAGGATCCTGAAAAGCTGTTTTAATGACTTGATAGCGCCACCTATAAAATTTCAATTAAGCTCTATTTGCTCTGTTTTATGTTACGTGTATGATATTCGCTACACACATGTAACAGTCCAATACCTACAAAAAAGTCCTTGGGTGCAATATCTAAAACCCAACAGGAGGTGAGATATTTTGAATTTTCTGCAAAATATTTACTGTTTTTGCCATTTCCAGACATTGTACTTTAACAAACTCCTCCTTAAAAATGTAATCAGACCAACATCTTATTTGGTCAGTCTAATCTAAAGGCCTTGGTGATGTTAAATTGTGAAGATCTTGAGTTTTTGTCTAGCCTGGTTAAAACCAGGCCATTCTCAGTAGTAACTGAGTTATGGTCTGGCAAAGCTTCATACACAAATTATTTCCAAAGGGGCGTCACCAACGGAAGTCGCTCAAATGCCTCTGGGCGCAATTATATGGACCTAAAACCAATCAGAGCAATGAAGGAGATGACATATGCAGAGTGGAGAAACATCTAAGACTCTGACAGCAATTCTCTGTTTGTGGTTTCGAGGAAGATGTTACAATGGCTTCTAAAGACTTTTGCCTTTGTTGGTAAAGAAATATGATAATAGCTGGTGTCCACCGCCACTCCATCAACATTTTTGCCAAATTTGGAAACCCTAATAGCATCTCAGACCAATTGAAACCGAACCATCTCGTATTGATAGTCGAATAATAAACTTCAAGCTCTGATCGCATTTGCTAAAAAAATTCCAAAAACTAAAATACATTTTGGAAAAAAAAATATTTTAGTTTTTGGAAATTTGTCTCACAAACTTTCTTACATGCCTACCAGATCTAGTGTGACTGTGTGAGGAAATAAGCACAGAAAGGCCAGATCCAGAGCTGCTGTCAATGTGGTGTTAACACATGATCACACTCCCCATCCTCCTCATCAAAGTAGCCGGTGTAATCCACATCTGGTAGCCGAGTGTTGTTCTTTGCTCGGGTATTAATGAAAAGGAAAAGTTGAAATGGCTTAAAACAGACGCAATAGCTGATTCAAACGAGTGATGTTCCACGGCGGCATCCATCTTTGTAATGTACAAAACCTGCTTCAATGTCGCTGCGCTGTCGTCTTCGTATAAAGCTCGCCCCAACATTTCTGATTGGTGTCGCGATTTCAAGCCCAATTGAGACTACTTGCAGAGCAAATCTAAATTTGCTGGAAATTGTCTGGATTTCCCCAGGCTAGTTTTTGTCTGGTGGCCTGACAAAATGTGATGCTTCGCCATGAAACAGGAAGCTTTTGTAAGTCAGGCATACAATGTCTGATCTGGCCGAAACTTCACATGTTTGATAAGAATCCTGGCCTGAAGACTTCTACATGGCATTATTCACTTAGTCATAGCACCACCTGTTGGCAACAGGAAATGGCTTGCTTTACACTATTATTCACTCCCTGAAAACACATTTAAATATGCCATGAAATACCAAACATGCTAGAAACATGTTAAATCATGCAGCACTTAGCTAAGTACTAATGTATGCGATTAATGCCATGAAATTGTGTGCCTGACAACAACTTCCTATGTCCAGTCTGCCAGTCTGTCCAGTTCAGATTGTCGTTGAGGCACCTCTCTCTTTCTTGACCATACATGTTTGCATCCCTGTTTTGCGCAACGGTCTAAAGTTTCACACACTTTCACGTGTTTCTTCCATCTGCCGACGGGGTCGCAATTTCTCATTTTACCCGTTTTTGTGCGTACCCCTGGGTCAGAGCTTGTGTGAAGGACTGCACATTTTCCTTCCAAGTTTGCTTTTTATGAATACCAATTATTGCGTACAGAGCCGCGTACGCCTTTTGTGCATACGCAACATTAATAAATGAGGCCCCTGATCAGCTCTTCTGATTGGCCTTTATAGAGATCACTGATCAAACTAGATAGTTATTATAGGCAGATAACGATCGGAGCACCCTTAGCAGAAATTAAAATGTGCTTCTTATATGCAGCAGATGTGAGATATGTAAATCTGACCTAACCTTCTGTTTTCCCCGTTGTAGCATGCTGACTAAATGGTACTCCAGGGTTACCTTCCAAATGCCTCACGAGGAGATAATCAACGGCTTCAGAGTGTGTCTGTTGGCTGCCCTGCAGAAATACTATGAGGTGAAAAACTTATGAATATTAATCCGATAAAACATACAACAAGCTCTACAACAAATGTCAAATTACAGCTTTAGCCTTGTCTAAAGGGAGTCAGTCATAGGCAAAACTACTTTTTTTGCCATTTCAATACTCTACAGCTTTAGAGATCATATTTTTTGCTTGACCATCCTACCATTTTATATAAACAGGTGAACCACGCCTTCCCTGAGAAGATAGTCATCTATCGCGACGGTGTGTCAGATGGACAGCTTAAGACCGTGGAGCTTTACGAGATCCCTCAGATTCTGAAATGCTTCGAGACCATCCCAAACTACGAACCGAAGCTGGCTTTCATCGTGGTGCAGAAAAGAATCAGCACTACCCTGTACTCATATGGATCGGAGCACTTCGGCACCCCCTCGCCAGGAACCGTGCTGGACCACACCGTCACAAACAGAGACTGGTTGGTTTATAAGAGCTGAAGCTTGTACTCCACGGCCAGACTAGCAGTCTGCAACTAGATGTGCAAAGCATTACAGTGCTGAGATCTAGTCTAGCGCATTACCGGGAAGAAATAAAATGTTGTATATGATTTGACATGTTTCTCTTCTCTCCAGGGTGGACTTTTACCTAATGGCACATTCGATTCGACAGGGTTGCGGCCTGCCCACTCATTACATAGCAGTGTACAACACTGCAAACCTCACCCCTGACCACTTACAGAGGTAAGAAATTGGTTCTGGTTACCTGGTGTTTTTTAACTGAAGCTGTTCAGATGTTTCTATGCAGCGTACATATGGATCAAATTAAAAAAAGACTTGACTTTTTCACAGGTTGACCTTCAAGATGTGCCACCTGTACTGGAACTGGCCCGGAACGATACGCGTTCCTGCACCTTGCAAGTATGCCCACAAACTGGCCTTCCTGTCTGGCCAGTACCTCCATTCAGAGCCTGCTATCCAGCTCTCAGAGAAACTGTTCTTTCTGTGAATGAGACCCGTTCAGTGTCTGGACCCCAGAACGGGTGGGCTTCGTCTTTGAATCTTTGTCTTTTGTTCTTGCTTTTGTTTTAATAATGTTATTAAGAAGTAGTGTTCAAAATGTTCTTTGCATATAATCGAAAACGTCTAGAGTGTTTTTCTTTTTGTAACTCTTAGTTATTCACTTTTGTGGAACATTGCAAAATAAAGTGCATGCCACACTTTGTGTGTCTTTCTCAGCAGTGATTGCATGAAATGATGCTCAGGTGTGTAGCATGGCAGATTACGAGATGATTTGTTTTCTTATCTTGAATAAATTCAGTTTACATGAGCTAACAGTTAGCAATACTTCTACACAGCATTTATTCTTACATCATCTTAGTTAATGTTTATTTCAACATTTATTTCAGGAATAAAGATAAATCCTACACTAAACTATTTGCATCTGCATATAAACAATTGTATTTATTAACTATAACAAAAATGTAAATGCTGAAAAAATACATTGCTTATTGATATATCATATTAGCACATTTATTATCTAATGTTAACAAAAGACCTCCTGACTGACAGTCTGAAATTTCAGGGACTTTGCATTATGGGCTCAATGGAAAATTTGTATTAATAGAGGTATGTTTGTTTCCACTAGATGTCAGTGTTTTCATGATCAAGGTTTCTTTTTTAAACTAGCTAAAAAATGTAATCAGAAATGTATGATATAAATACAGATATTTTAGTGCAAACATTAAGTCAAAATGTATTCTAATAACAGCTATATGTAGACTTATCACTTGAATTAATGTCATTGGTATGTCTATAAGACTTTCATTGCACTACAAACCTCCATAACCTTTTGCTCAGCAGAAGTTTCACCTAGATCCCCAATTTCATAGGATGCCAGTAACACTTACTGTGACAGTAGAATGGTGTCCAACATGTGTGAAGTGTCAGGTGCCCCATGTACCCAAATTGAGATCCAGAACCTCCCTGGGTTGCTCAAAGCCATTTCCTGTCACTTGCCACTTGCAAGCAATCTAGCACCGTCTGAATGAGGTTTCTAAAGCACACCAACAAATAGGCTATGTATTGAAATTGCAACAAACATTTTATGTGTAAGATTACAGTTGGATGCCACTCAGTTAATTAGTCATGCAACATGATGAAGAGAACAAATTGGTTTGAACATTTTATGAATTAATAGCATGTCTGAATTCCTGTTCTTAAAGGCAGGGTATGCAATTTGGGCAACATTTTTATACTAGTTGAAAGTTTCGTCACATCTTAATAGTGCTAAAGGTGCAGTGTATAGTATTTATGAGGATCTATTGACAGAAAATGAATATAATATACATAACTATGTCTTCAGTGTTGTATAAAGACCTTACATAATGTACCGTTATGTTTTTATTACCGTAGAATGAGCCATTTCTATCTACATACACCGTGGTTCCCTTACAGTGAAATCACCATTTTGAGCCGTCATGTTTCTATAGTAGCCCTACCAAGCCTGCAGTCTCCTTCTCAGATACTGAAGCTTTTGCGTCTCGATCGCCCCCCGGTGACCAGTCCCAGTAAAGCCGCCCCTCTGTTTTCTAATGGACGCGAGGCAAACTAAACAATAATATTCTAATATTTTTTCCCCAAAGTTAGTTTATTTCATTGAAGGCAGTTATCATCACGATGATTTAATTTCAAGTGTTCGTTTTTAAAATAATTTTAATTTTAGTTAGTTATCTGATGCTTTAAAAACGGGGGGTGTAACGTCTTCTCTGAATGAAGTTGTCACTGAGGCACTAACAGACTTTTTTGAATTTTTGGGAGCAGATTGGTGCTTTAGCTTTAATTTCTACATTTCCATAACTGTTTATTTCACACCAACATAATTAATTGTTCTGCATTTGCGAGAGTGTGGGCGGGCTTTTGATATCGCGACTGTACTTCCTGCTCTACTTACTGCTCTCTACTGCGCAACTCCGGTCCTGAAATCGCTACTGCGCAGACTCGGTCCCAAGATGTCAGCGCCGTACACCCCGCCTGAAAGCTTCAAATATGGTAAGCTTTAACGGATGATGTCGAGTTGTCCATATTTTTTTACGGTCTATGAGCCCTACACGGACAAACTGCTAGTTACTCTGCTCTCAGCGATGACAACATTTTTGTCCTCTGTCGGCCACTGTAGCTTCTCTGTGCTTCAAAAGGGAGGGGTGAATGTTAGGTGATTGGAATTCACAACCTCACCACTAGATGCTGCTAAAATTTCACACTGCACCTTTAAGTGGTCTAAATGTATCTATATGTATATATTTCTTTCTGTGAAATCCGAATGCAATGATACAATGTCCTACCTGCCTGTCAACACATTTATTTCCTATACCTCTGCACCCTGCTCACACAGGCATCACGTCATCAGCACATTTCATGCTATGCAGAGTTAGACAGATGTCAGTCACGAGCACTGCCTGAGATTTCCATATAGGATCATCATTTTATCAGTAGTAATTCATCCAAAAAGAGACCAAGCTTGTCTATCCACTTTTGGAATTGATCTTTGTCAATGTTGACCACTGTGGACTGGACAGTTGGAATAAACAAGTACAATTTAACCATGAGGAACAACTTTGGTACAAATACGCTTACACTTGAAAGGAGCCACTCTTGAGCCATTTTTTTGAGAATCTCAGCAGATTCATCAGTTAATATCCTAATATTGTTGCTTGCTGAATATTCAGACATCCTACTTATTTTACGCACGGATTTGAAATACTATATAATAGGACAGTGCATGATCAGATTTCACACACACACACACACACACACACACACACACACACACACACACACATGAATACATTAAAAAAAATGTAAACATATTTAACCAAAATTATGAAAATCTTCAATTCTGAAACGCAAAGTTTGACCACAGAACGCATCTTCTCGATTCGAAATTCTCATGTACAATATTTAAAATGTAAAACATATTACGTCTTTTGAAATAGATTTGGGACAGATTTTGCTCTCTTCCTGTTGATTTAAAATAAAATAGATAGGCCTAATATTAAATATGGAAC
This sequence comes from Pseudorasbora parva, assembly GCF_024679245.1. Lineage (NCBI taxonomy): Eukaryota > Metazoa > Chordata > Actinopteri > Cypriniformes > Gobionidae > Pseudorasbora > Pseudorasbora parva. The sequence goes on from NC_090174.1 coordinate 51,092,795, forward strand.
ACTGTCCAGCTTTTGACATTATGAACTGAAAACGCGAGATTCCCCACGTGCACCATCTGTGACCAGCTTCCCCCCGAGTGCATTCAAAATCATCATCTTTTAACTACAACTAACTAACTAAACGGTAGGAGCGTTGAACTGCTCACGCACAACCTCGACTCAAAGTATACGTATAACCCAAACTCTCTTGACCTTTGTTTGGATGGCACTGGTGTAAATCGGATTCTCTACAACAAAAGGAGGAGGAAATAGGCAAAATGTAAATATTGCAATCATAAATATTAAATTAGGCTCCGAAGTTACTCCAATGAGATATGCTTATCTAATTAATATTAATGATTTTACGGTATCGCCTTCCAATGGCGAAGGTTTGGGATGCTGAATATTAAGTAGAATTCGTAATTTCGCGGGGCGGCGCTCACTAATGACGCCATCTACCCCCGCCCTGTGTGTTGGTTCCACGCTGCTGTCTTGTGAATGGGTCAGGACTACAAAAAAAAAAAATCCATCCGGCCTCTCGTTTTTTAACGGGTTGGTACACCCCCGTGTCCCTCTGTACATTCGGGACCGTCGGATAACGGACCTGTCACGCGCCTACATATCAAGGAATCTTAAAATTGGTGAGCGGCATCTTTTTTGTAATTTACGTTACTTTGCTATCTGGCTAACCATTAACCACGTCAAGGAGGTTTGCTGCCTCTACTGAGACTCGTGAGATCCGTGCGAGGATAAATCGTGTTATAAGCAATGCGTTATTACGGGTATTAGTGGATGTGAGCGTGTCTGACGCTGTAAATACACACAGGTTTGTTGATGGCCTGTTGTTAGCATAGATGATGTGATTGTTTATCATAATACGCAGAAGTATGAGTAACGTTATGTATGAGTATCATCAGTACTTTTCTCTTATAATTTGAGGTCGTTGCAGTTGACTGCCCATGGCCAACCACAATTCTGAGAGCGCTTAGTCTTTTCCACTGGTCTTATTACTAGTCCTGGTGATTATTATGAATATCACTATTATATAAGAACAGGCAGTGGGTAGTAAACTTGATCTATTTGTTGTCGTCTTAAATCGCCAAAGCGTTTTTTGTTTTCTGTGAAGTTTGATCTAATGGGATACTTTTGAAAGTTAGTAAGCTTTAGCAGCTCCAGCTGGTCGGGGATTTGTTTTTGTTCTTCTCACACGCTGTATGGATATGAAGTGTTGTTAGCAAAACAATTATTATTATTATTATTATTGAATCTTTATCTTTACTTGTCCAGGCTGTGGTTGTGATGATGATAATGTAATTAATTTTATTCTGTCCATTAACTGTGGAGTTGTTAAGCATTATTGTAATAATACAGTGTGTGATATTATTACATAGCTTGTGCTATAATGGATATATAAACAAGGTAAAGAGTAGCAATAATGCAGATATAAAGTGAAACAGATACAATTGCTAAGTTAACGAACATTTATTTAACATTATATTTAAGTTGATATAGAACAGGGTGAACAATGGTAATATAATGCAGATATAAAACATTTTAATGGTGGCAAATGAGACTGATAAAATTGCTAAGTTAATGAACATTTTCTTTGAACAAGTCACACAAATATGAAAAAAGCAACTGCCTTTATCAGTTGTTGAAGGTGTAAAGATTTTCAACATGTGACATTTTACTTCCGTTGGCTGATTAATTCACCTTAATAATAATAATAATATACATATATATTTACTTATCAAAATGACTTTCATAAATATTTGTTTAAGTATTACTAATATATTAAGTATATTATTATTAGTATTAATATTCATTCAGATTTCTTCTTGTCACAGTTTGTAATTATAATAAACATTTTAAGTAAATATCATGTTATTTTTGTAACTAAAATGTTTTACTTAAATTATTGTCGCCTAGAAATAGCTCTTTTTGAGAGTCTATAAATTATTCTAAAATGATTACAAAATGATTTTAACATCTCTACATAGATATATAGATAAGCTCACAGGCCAAAAAGGTGGGGAATCCGTGTCAATAAAACATAGTATATAATACATTTTAAATAAATAAATACTTTTGATTTATATTGAAATGTAACCGAGATTTTGTACTTTTGTCGCTGTTCTCTGATATAAATATGAAGATTACAGTAATCATCAGGGTTGGTTGCTTTGACTATCTTCAGTGGCCAAAAAAATTCTCACTAAATCCTTAGGGGGGGTTGTCGGGTTTGACGTATTGTGGAAAGCAGCAGAACTGCTTGTTATCCATTTTCCAGCTTAGTGGTTAGGCAAAGGTTTAATTAATGTTGGATGTTGATGCCTGTTTGTTGGTGGTAATTATTTTTGAGGATGCCCCCACTAACTGAAGAGAAGTGTTCTCTGGCATTACGTCGTTTTCTTTAATGACAGGTCTGATGATTTAATCACAGTGCCTCTGTTAACCTCATTGTCTCCTGTATAAAGGGGCTTTGATCACTGAGACCCTAGGCATTTGAAAAGTCCTGGACTGTATGTATCAATGGAACCAGCTGTTCAGAACTAAACAAGAACTTCTGTATCAAGTAGATGAGCAACAGGTAAAGTTATTGTTTTTTTTAAAACATTGGTTTTGCTTGAATATGCGAGTTAGTGACTATTCCAGAGCTTTTAATATTTGCTCCTGCTGTCTTGAATGAGGCCAGAAGCTGTCAGTCTACAGAATGATTCTTAGTCTTGCCAACAACAGCGTTCAAGAGAAGTTGTCAACTTCTCAAGTTGTCAACAGTCAGCAAATCGACTTTAACAAAGTCATAGCTCTCAAATTTCTTATAACCTTGAAGAGAGTTTGTTCTGCATGTCTTGCTGTACTTGCATTTCTGCGTTACAGTAAATTCTGATTGCATTGTGTCAGTGTGTCTAAAGAATTGTGGCTTCTTGTTACCAGAGTTTAAGAACAATCTTCCTTATAAACTGCATGTCCATAGCATACATATGTGGGACAAGTAATGTGCTAAAGTGAGTGCCTAATTGGTGTTTTCTAATCTTAATGGGATAGTTCTCCCAAAAATGATAGATATTTTGAAAACGAAAGCCCCAGTGTTACCTCAAAATATCTTCTGTGACAGAATTTTCAATTTTGATTGAACTACCCCTCTAACAATGTGGATATATTGTGCAATCATCATTACCAAGTTGTATAAAGGTGTGAGAGTTAAAGTGTTAGTAATAAACAGCCAGCAGGCTTGTGTGTAAGTCGTCTGTAATGCTAATCCAACCCAGCACTGCCTTCATGTGTTACTTAAACTGCTTTTCTCATATTTGGCTGGATTGGGTTGTTTTTGGAGTAAAAAGTATTATTATGTAGCTTGTATTGAAAGGCATATTACACAGCACACCCTTCCTGAACTTTGAAAAGCTTTTCCAGTGCTTTCCTTAGAGAGCGTTCCCTCTCTGTCACCTTTCCGTCGATTGTTTTCCCTGTTGTCTTTTCCTGGAAGTTCTGTGTATTCTTAGTGTCTGCTTGACAACAGGTGTCTAGTTGTTGATGACAACCTCTCTTGTTTTTTTTCCCCCGGAGTCATGCTATAAAACATGCCACGTCAGCGGAGTGAAGGTGTCTATAAAGTGGAAAGTTTTGCTCTCTTTTCTACTACTGTGCAGGTTAGTCTGCATTCCTAATCAGGAGACATTTCAGGTGAAATGTGAGTTTAAGAAGTCTCTGGCTTAAGTCATTTTAACAGTTGTGGTGCCATTTCTCTCTGAACTAAATAATTTCAAGATTTTAGGAATGACATGAATTAACAGTATAACAATAGTGTTTTTTATATTAAAAGAATATAAAAAAATGCAGTAAGCGATTCATGAGAGCCGATGTTGAAGTGTATGGGGGTCGATTTATTGCATTATTCCAAACAAATATATTCCACAAATAAATGTAAAGAGATTCATAAAAAATAAATAAATTTCCAAATCATTAGAATGAGATCCACAAATACACTCCTGAACAAAATCTTAAGACCAGGGATTCATTGCAAGTTTTACACATTGCGCACTTGTGGATCATAACCGGGTTGTAAGTGCTGCTTCAAAATGCCAAAAGAAGAAACAGGAGCAAGAGACAAAAAATAGAGAGTAGGCAATTTATTGAAAACTGCATTAGTTTGTTCATCAGCTGATCAAAAGTTTAAGACCATAGCCCAAAATAAACGCACAACAGTACTAAAAGTGTCAAAAAAGGACTCAAAAAAGGACTCAGTAGTGAGTAGCCCCACCGTTCTTGTTGATCAATTCAAAAACTCGTTTTGGCACGCTTGATGCGACTGTTTCCAGGAGGCTGGTGGGAAAGTTGCTCCATGTGGTGAAGATGGCTTCACGAAGGGCATCCACGGTCTGGAACTGACGTCCATTTTTGTGAACTTCCCTTGCCATCCATCCCCAAATGTTCTCAATGGGATTTAGATCAGGGGAACACGCAGGATGGTCCAAAAGAGCAACATTATTCTCCTGGTAGAAGTCCTCCGTCAGGCGGGCTTTGTGAATTGCAGCGTTGTCCTGTTGAAAGACCCAGTCATTACCGCACAGACGGAGGCCCTCGGTCAAGAGGGATGCCCGCTGCAACAGATCCACACAGCCAGTCGCCGTTTGACGCCCCTGCACAAAATGAGGCTCCATTTTCCCATTGAAGGAAAAAGCACCCCAGATCATGATGGAGCCTCTTCCACTGTGCCGCGTAGAAAACATCTCAGGTGGGATCTCCTTGTCATGCCAATAACGTTGGAAGCCATCAGGACCGTCCAGGTTAAGTTTTTTCTCATCAGAGAATAAAACTTTCTTCCACTTTTCAATGTCCCATGTTTGGTGCTCCCTTGCAAATTCTTAACGGGCAAGTTTGTGTCGTGGGAGGAGACGTGGCCTTTGAAGACGTTTTTTGTTCTTGAAGCCCTTCTCTAGCAGATGACATCTTCTGGTTATTGGGCTGCAGTCAGCACCAGTAAGGGCCTTAATTTGGGTTGAGGATCGACCTGTGTCTTCACGGACAACCCGTCGGATCCTGCGGTTCAGTGCAGGTAAAATCTTTTTGGGTCTACCACTTGACTTTTTTTGTCCCATAACTCTCAGGATTTTTTAAGAAATGTCTTACTGCGTCCAACCTCTGCAGCAATGGCGTGTTGTGAAAGGCCTTGCTTGTGCAGCTCAACAATCCTACCACGTTCAAGCAGTATGACTGCTTGAAGGACAATGCCATGAAAGCCATATTTTTGTGCAGATTTGACCTTTTTCTGGCTATGGTCTTAAACTTTTGATCAGCTGATGAACAAACTAATGCAGTTTTCAATAAATTGCCTACTCTCTATTTTTTGTCTCTTGCTCCTGTTTCTTCTTTTGGCATTTTGAAGCAGCACTTACAACCCGGTTATGATCCACAAGTGCGAAATGTGTAAAACTTGCAATGAATCCCCTGGTCTTAAGATTTTGTTCAGGAGTGTATATGCAATATGTGCATTGACTTCAACTAGGCTTTACAGTCGCATTTTATTCTGGGGAGAGATAAAGAATAATAATAATAAATAATAATAGATTTTATTTATAATGCACTTTTCATTCCGAAGAATCTCAAAGTGCAACAAAGGGGGGGGGGGGGGGGGATAACAACAAAAAATGAATAACAAGTAAAAATATAGAATACTACAAACAATCAACCAACACAGAAAACAGAACAGAAACAGAGCTGATGGTGAACAGAAACAGAGCTGATGGTGAACAGAAACAGAGCTGATGGTGAACAGAAACAGAGCTGATGGTGAACAGAAAACAGCTGATGGTGGAAGTCTCTGTTAGCTCCGCAGCACACTGTGGTCCACTCCATGTTTCAGATTTCTCCCAGCGGCAGTGTCCCGACGACATCGCCGAGGCACGACAGCTGAAGACCAGATGATGGGTCTTCTTCACGATGATTCAAACGATGGGGATCGCTGCAGCACCATGCAGGAGGCAGAACATTCCTCCGGGCACTTCTGTGGACACACCGGGGCCGGCGCAGATGTCCAAGCCGCTCCACGGTCGCAATGCAGGACGGAACAGCCGGCGCAGCCGAGAAGCAGAACATCCCAACATCATGCCGGACGCCGATTACGATGGCCCAGATGACGCTAGCCCGGTGCAAACTTCAGCCACCATGCAGCCCAAGCCCAAGGGAGACCACCAGTGAGCACCCGCGGCGAGAAACATCAAATGTCCTCCCAACCAGAAACCAACCGCAGCAATTCAAACGTAACTTAAACATTAGAGAAGCGGTGGAAAACGACGAAACGACGAACAACGTTCTCTCAACGACCTCTCAGTGGCTGCCAGCAATCAGCAACAGTCCCAATTGTAGCTCTGACTGTTAGACTAGTCACAAACATAAGGACATAAAATAAAATGTAAATCTAATAGTACATTAACATGATTTGTTGTGGGTGGAGAAGCGGCGAACAGACAACGCCAGCGTCCTCTCCCCAGCGTCCTCTCCCCCAAAGAAGAGACAACATTAATCTTCATTTGGGTCACGAGAGTACGACATAGGATTTTACAGCGTTGAGTGTTGTTGCCAATCACGTGCATTTCTATTGAAAATAATAACCAATCATATGGTTAATTGACCATGAATGAGAATCCTCTCAGTATCGATCAAAACAAGTTTTATTCAGTCTCAAAACGTTGAATTACTTTTAGTGCAAGTTTACTTTTTACACGAATCTTCCCATTATATGTACAAAACCTCTCATCATTATAAACAAAGCACAGACACTGTTTTAAATAAAGATTTATTATGAAGTTTAGTCAGATCTTTTGTTAGGCTTTGTAATGTTCCATACAATTAGCCTATATATTTAACATTCCAGTACAAAAAAAGTAACAAAAGTAGATATTTTAATTATATAAATTTGATTAACTATAAAAATGAATTCAAAATAGAGGGGAAAAAGGCTAATGAGCCAATAAGTGTTACTCATCCGCCATCTACTGGCATAGTGTTTTTTTAATTTTTTTTATTATTTTGTTTACGTCGTCAAAGGGTACGGTTACTTCAGCGATTAGCATATGGCTTTGTATCAGTAGAAACCCTGGAGTATATTCAAATGATTGTGCTTTCCCCCCTCATATCCCCCTGAGACAGGAGATTTATGCATATTATTTCTGGAAAATTTCCTCGTGACGCAAATAGACGATATTTGCGTCACGAGAGGAATGTTTGCCCAGAGGCTAAAGACTACAGCCAGCAGAGGGAGCCATTTCCGCATGTTTTCAGATAGAGATCACACTCACAGCTCAGCTCAGCTACAGTCATTTATATAAACGGATGCTAAGCAATGTTAGTGTTTTAACTTCTCAAATTAATTTCTATGAAAGTTAAGCTTCCAAAGGCATGAACTGAAAACGCGTTGTAAATGTATGCCGCGAATGTGGTCGCGATTACCTAAGATCTCATCACGAGAGCTCATCAGCTCATTTATGACATTAAATGTAATCTGACTCCCGCTGCGTTAGTGCTGTGAGACTCACGCGGCGACTCAATCGTTATATTGAACAGACACGTTCAGTATTTATTTGTACTTTATAAACTCAGTCACAGTAATCCAGTAGGTGGCTTTGGGAATGGCCTCCCAGGGCAGCAAAGCATTCTGGGAATTGTAGTCTTTCATCCCCATGAGACAATTTCACATTTCTACTACCGTTCATGTGCTTCTCATTTACATCTGAGCTTGTGTCCTTCACTCGTTCATGTCCTTCTCATTTACATCTGAGCGCGTGTCCTTCACTCGTTCATGTCCTTCTCATTTACATCTGAACGCGTCCCTTTGACGCACAATACAGCGGGGTTGAACGTTTATATGGTTGTTGGGCAGAGTATTCTTGAGTGCATTATAAAAAAGTATTCATTGTTAATAAATTATTATTTACGATATTTTGAAGCATGCCCACGATAACAATATGCAGTAACTATTTCGGGACCGGAGTTGCGCAGTAGAGCGCAGGGAGTAGAGCAGGAAGTACAGCTGCGATATCAAAAGCCTGCCCACACTCTCACAGATGCAGAACAATTAATTATGTTGGTGTGAAATAAACAGTTATAGAAATGTAGAAATTAAAGCTAAAGCTCTAATCTGCTCCCAAAAATTTGGCTGGCTGTAGAAAAAAGTCTGTTAGTGCCTCAGTGACAACTTCACTCAGAGAAGCCGTCAGTCTCAGCTGTCAATTATGACGTCACACCCCCCGTTTTTATAGCATCAAATAACTAACTCAAACTAAACTTATTTTAAAAACGAACACTTAAAATGAAATCATCGTGATGATAACTGCCTTCAGTGACATAAACTAACTTTGGGGAAAAAATATTTGAATTGTAATTTTATTATTTAGTTTGCCTCGCGTCCATTAGAAAACACAGAGGGGTGGCTATACTGGGACCGGGGGGAGGGGGGGGGGCAATCGAGGTGCGAAAGCTTCAGTAAATGAGAGGGAGACTGCAGGCTTGGTCTGGAGCTGGTGTGCGGCTGGTAACTACAACCAACTCTTGCTTGCTACTCTTGTGTGCTGTATGATTTTTTTTCCCGTCCTTGTCTTTTGTTCATCATTTTTGTTTTATTTTTAAGCATTGGGGGGATGATAACAGGACATCCCTCTTGCATTGCATGTTCAGGCATTTTGGGGATGGAGCAGTTAAGGGAGTGTTGTGTTTGTTTAGGTTGATTCCAAATATTAAATGTTTTTTAGAAATCGCTTGCTTCATTTTTAACTTGGATTATTAAATGATGTTAATAGGTCGTGTTTTTTGTTTTGTTATCTAAACTATTAATATCTATTAATTTTGCATTTCAATTCATGTTAAATACACTGTATCTTACCACAGGTCCTTTGGAAATGAGCAAGACCTACCATGCTAATTCTAAATGATAATACACTTGCATTGTTTCAGACATGATGCAGGGGCAATAGCTATACAATCTCACTTTAGACTGAATGCCAGACATTCTTCTGTATGACTTATCTTGTCTCATGAAATAGCAGCAGTCCACAAGGACCTTTTCTGGCAGGGTCATTATAACCCCATGCCATTATCTGAGATACAATACTGCTGCTGGAAATCATATCAGTGCATTGTTGTGATGGTGTTGAGATGTGATGGCTTCTTTCAGTAAACACATATAAATGCTGGTTTTAGGTGAGCTGAGGATTAACTTTTTGTATCAGCGAAAAGATAACGATATGTAAATTATTCTGTAGACCATATGGCCAAATCAAAATTCACTGCTAATGTGCAAGTAGGGTTGTCAAAATTACCAGTACTTTATTTAGGGAAATTAAATGTACTTTCAGAGTTCGATTGCCTGCCCTGGACCGAAGCCAAATTTGATTACTTCCACTGCCCCTGCTGGTCTGTGTTCATGTTATATTATTTGGGTCTGAACTGGGGTGCATTTGTGTCATCAAAGCAGCAGCTGTTTAACCCTTTGCTTGGTAACGACTGCTAGCGAGAAGGTGGGAAAGGGCATGCCTTGCTCACTTCACTTATATATTTTTGTTTTTAAACCATTGGCTGTGTTACCAAAGCTTCAGTACGTAATGGCACTTGCGTGTATCTGCTGAGAATGTGCTGCAAATGCTCTAAAGAATGCTGAAGACGAGCAGAAATTATACAGATCTCTGCTTGCAGTATGTCAGGAAAATGAGTGAAACACTCACAAACTTTTTTAAAAAAAATCAAATCAGACGTCATTAATAGCAGTTCACTTTTAGTACCGCGATTTTAGTACAGTTGTGTTCTGATCAGCAGCGAACCGTACTGGAATTCACATGAAACGAACCTCAGACCATCTTTTAAAGCGGACTCGGCTACAGTTTGCGGGTGCGCATCCGAGTTCGGAAGACCGCGTTCACATCGTCCAAACGAACCGAACTCTGACGTCAGTTGAGCCCGGGTTTGAAAATATGATGATACCAGCATTTCTGCAGTGCCAGTAGTACTGAGTAATGTGTTTCTTTGGTATCAGCTGCTTTTAAATGCCAAAGATTTCTGTTTACAATGTGTTTTTGAATCGTTGATCACTGTAGCCAATCACAAACATATCTATTGAGCATGTGCAGTGTCTCAGAATGCATTCAACACCGCTCATAACACTGGAGTTTTAATTCACCGTGATCTTTGGAGTTCTGCATGTTCTCAAATCCTTTTATTATTACCAACAAGTGTAAATGCGATGTAAATAAATGATTCATTGTGCAGAGTAGACAGCCTTTTACTTGTTTTGCTGGAGTGTAGATCTCAAATGATTTGACAGCTTTAGTGATTATAAACAAAGAGCTCTTTGCTTACTTTCTGCTTGTAAGTTAACCCATATACAGTTTGGAAAAAAAGTTTTGTTTTTCATGCTGCTCAATACACTACAAAATTTTTAGCTTTACAACTGTATTTATATGTGTCATTGAATCTGAAACTGCAATAATTGACAGTGATATAACCATAGCAACAGACAAAACAATCTGATATTGTCATTAATTTCTCACCCTCACGTTTCAAACCTATAATCTTTAGTTTATCTTCGGAACACGAACAAATATATTTCTGATGGAATCTGAGAGCTTTAATGTTTTTCGGGTAAATCTAATTGTTTTCAGGTACAGACATTGAATAACCAAATATAAAATAGCACTGCATCTTCACTGTAATGAAATATAATTAATTAATAAATACAATTTAACTGTTAAAGCTGCAAAAGTAATTTTTCTCTTTTATTGCTTGATTAATATTAGTGGCAAACAGCTTTAAAGGGTTAGTTCACTTAAAAATAAAAAATTCTGTCATTAATTACTTACCCTCATGTCGTTCGACACCCGTAAGACCTCCGTTCATCTTCAGACACAAATGAAGATATTTTTGTTAAAATCCGATGGCTCAGAAAGGTCTTTATTTGACACTAATGTCATTTCCTCTCTCAAGACCCATAAAAGGCACTACAGTGGCTCTACAATAATTTTATGGAGCGATGAAAATTTGTTTTTGTGCGTGTAACAGAGGCCAGCTAGTAGTAGTTGCTTTGCGAGTAAACCTCACTCCTCTGACCTCAAGAGACGCTCTAGTGACTGACGCTAGAGGTTGCAGCCTTTAGCCTCCTTGTTAGAGCGTCCAACTCTCATGCCGGCAGACCCGGGTTCGAGTCCCGGTCCGAACAGTAGGGGTTACATTGGTGCCGTGACCCGGATAGGAGTGAGGTTTAGGGGGGTGAGTGTAACAGAGGCCAGCTAGTAGTAGTTGCTGTGCGAGTAAACCTCACTCCTCTGACCTCAAGAGACGCTCTAGCGACTGACGCTAGAGGTTGCAGCCTTTAGCCTCCTTGTTAGAGCGTCCAACTCTCATGCCGGCAGACCCGGGTTCGAGTCCCGGTCCGAACAGTAGGGGTTACATGCGCAAAAAAATAAATAAATAACAATATATATATAGTGATGGGCCGATTTCAAAACAAAGTTTCGAACCATTATGAATCAGCATATCGATTCATGATTCTGATCGTGTGTCAAACCGCCAAACTGCTGAAATCACGTGACTTTGGATGATCAGAATCATGAATCGATACACTGATTCATAATGGTTTGAACCTTTGTTTTGAAATCGGCCCATCACTATATAAGTCATTATTTAGTTGTTGTTTTTTTGTGCACAAAAACTATTCTTGTCACTTCATAAAATTATTGTATAGCCACTGACTTTGTAAAGATGTCTTTAGTGCCTTTTATGGGTCTGGAGAGAGGAAATGACATTGGTGTCAATGAAGGCCTTTCTGAGACATCGGATTTCAACACAAATATCTTCATTTGTGTCTGAAGATGAACAGAGGTCTTACGGGTGTCGAACGACATTAGGGCAAGTAATTATTGACAGAAATTTCATTGATTTATGGGTGAACTAACCCTTTAAGGCTGCTGTCATTTTGAGATGAATGCCCAGTTCTTAATTTTTTTATAACTGACTGTGTTTATAAGGGTACTTGAGACGGGCATTTTGACTTTTGCATGCACGTATCCGGTCAAGCTCAAAAGATTTTTGAATTCGGTGTTTACGTGCTGTCTGTTTGCACACAGAAAACAATGCACAAGTTCCAGTCTTCCTGTGTTTAATGCTTAAACTGACAGGATTTTAAAACACAATAAACTTCCACTCTCTAATGGTTAAACTTTGCAATTAATCCACGAATCGTTTGCATTCCGACCGAGACGGAACTGATCAATTACGATCCCTACACTTGATATCCCACATCCTGCGATGTGACTATATTGATGCTAAAACGATATATCATGCAGCCCTAGATTTCACACAATGTTGTCAAAGGTGTCTGCTGTACTACAGCAGCACACCTTGCTTTTTGGAGACCGTCATAAATTATCAATAAGCCATCAAGGATCACATTTCCTCTGTCTCTCCAAACCATGCGCTTAAGCATAGTCAGCATACCCCAACCAACATCAGCATGGTGCGGTTAACCTCTCCTTTTGTCGCACCCTGCTGTTTTTGATAAACATTCTCATGCACATTTACACACACACACAGTAATATACACCCTTTTCATGAGTCAGGATTGCCTCATGTGTCATGCTGAAGAATAAATATTGGATCAGATACATTTCATAAAATACAAAATAAAAAACCATTATTTACTTCCTCTTACTCATATTGGTGGCAATCAGTATTGGCCTTAGTCAACAGGTTTTACTTCTCTTTCACAAGCACACATTTGACTGCTCTTTAAAGATGTTCATTGTCTTTGCTCTTTGTTTTCTTTGCTCCACAGTCAGCCAAGGACCTGGCTTGTTAAGGTTAAGCAAGCTTAGTCGTGGCTGATTTTTTGAGTGCCATTTCTCGAAGGTCCTTTGTGAAGATTTAATGGTACTTGATTATTGTATATTGAGTTTAGTTGTTTTGTTTTTTACCAAAATTTACCCTGGTGCAAAGGAGTCATGGGCCACGTACAAACTGTAAAGATTCAGGAGCGGAAACCGCATTTGAATATGGGAGAGAATCCCTCATAATCGTTTTGTGTCTGTAATTTTACAAAAATAATATTACAGTGACCAAAGACTTATGCGAAGTGCCTGTGTGTTCACTTAATTTTTTCCTTATAATAGCTGAACCAACTTTAAATACTTAAAATAAAGAGTAAGGCATCATTCGGATCTTTCAGAACTGTAAAGAGTTTACTTGTATTTTTATTTTATTTAAAATCACAATAAAAACAGAGCATTGCACTTTTGTAAAATAAAGAAAACTAACAAGATGCCCCTTTCTGCCCTCTCGTTTTCCTTTCCATGAACTTGTTTATGCTGCGCGTCATAAAAAAATGAACCGAAACGCAGCATACCGTATAGCCTAAAGATGTCCATATTTGTTTTCCAGGGGTTTAGATAATGTGCAGATAAAGGCATAAACAACATTTATATGAGTGAAATATATTTCACAAATAGATAAATTGTGAACTTGATATATAATACAACATTTACATTTACTTTAGGCAAGGCAAGTTAAGCTATAGCACATTTCATACACAATGGTAATGAAAAATGCTTTATACAGAAAAGGAATTCAAATATTTATAAGAAATAAAAAATAAGTTCCTCTATCTTTAGATTCATTTCAATTAAGCCTGGATCATGTCATGTTTATCAAAAAATATTTAATTGGATGTAATGTTTTTTTATTTTATTTTTATTATTAGTTTCAACAACTCTTGGCTGAAACATGTTGGTAGCTAAAATTTTGGAAGAATCCTCACTAATATAATTTGCTTTATGGTGGTTACTTTGCTTGATAGCTGCTCTGTAAATCTCAAAGATAATTTTCATAATCTGGCTCCCCATCTACAACAGGACCCTTAGGGACCTGTTCAGAAGGGGCCCCTTTGGGGCCAATTAACTAATGTTTGTGAGTCACATCATGTAAGAAGTTCATTCATTTACAACTGTTTTTTGTGGTTTAAAAAGATCTATATGTATATGTGTGTATATGTATGTATATTTAATATGTATAATCTTAATATGGGTGATACTATGGGTTTCTCTGAAAGATAACCTTCATGATGGCCATCTGTGATGTAATTCTTATTCATTTACCTTGTTTTCTCAGCATTACCCCTCTTTCTATTTGTCTACGCAGTGCTCAACGTGTTGCTGGTAGAGTCATGACCCTGAGACAAGCCAATGGCTGCATACAGCTGACCTTGACCATTAGCCTGACCCTGACTCTAGGCCTGCTGCAATGGCCAGTAGGAGATGTTAGTGGTCAGGATGAACTTTCTCCTACTCAAGTCCTTCAGGAACTACTAACACGCTATGGTGACAACACCAGCATCTCTGTCCCTCAGCTCCGACGACTACTCATGCGGTTAAATGGAGGGCAGAGTGGAGACCATGATGCACAACCACAGCCCACCAAAACCAATGGATCAAAGGTGAGTCAAAACGGTTACAGAAAATGTTACAGGATTTAGTCTTTAAATATATATATTTGTTTCCCAGAGAGCATTTTCACACGTCTAACTGGCTTTTGGAACTTCAGTGAATCTGAGTTGCTTTTTTCTTGCACACACAAATGCATGCATATTTTTGAATTTTGTTCAATGTACAATGTATTTTAATATGAAAATCAAGTGTATGGAAAATACTAGGCATTCGCCTGCCTATGCAAAAAATATATATATATCTCAATTTCCCACCCTCTTTTTAATGTTTTTTAAATAATTTTTTTTATACTTATAGTGAAGTGAACATTATATATCAAAAATGGACATTAGCCTAAAACTGTTTCCAGATTGTAACCCTCTTTAATGCAAGTTAAAAAAAAAGGTTTGCAAGGGATGTTTGAAATACTTTTAAAGCTCAGTGTCAGCCCTGATTCACTCCTAACACAAAAGAGTTTGATCTTCTCAGAGTGGTTCATAAGAGATAACCGAGGTCTAATCCTCTGCCACATCAACTGTCACAACACCAGTCAGTGAACTTGCACAGAGTAGCTCTCACTGTTTGTTTTTTTAATATATATATATATATATATATATATATATATATATATATATATATATATATATATATATATATATATATATATATTATTATAAATGTAGATATAAATCTGTATTTATATTATATCAACTGATTTATGTTGACAGTTTTCATATATATGAAAACTGTCAACATAAATCAGTTGATATAATATAAGTATATAATATATAATATAGTGTTTTTTGTAGGCAATAAACTGTAATAAATTTAAAAGACAATATCCGTTTGCATTGAACATTTTTAAACTAAAGTTAAAAAAGTGAAATCGCATGCAACCACCTCTTTAAAACCTATTCTAGTAGGCCCCAAAACCAAAATCAAGACTTTTGAAAATTAGCATATAATTTTCCCGTTTAATGAATGACAAATGTAATGACTTATGTTTTAAATATTTTGTCTTTTATATACTAAATTTAAGTTAATTGTCATGACAGAATATGTTTTTAATTTTAATTTTCATATTTTAATCTCATGTTTATATGCCGATAATTTTGGGGTTTTAAAAATTATTTCCACTTCAGTTTAATGTTTTTCCAATTATGGTTTTTCTTTTTTCCATAAAAGTAATTAAAGTAATTAAATAAAGTAATTAAAAGATGTCTTCGAGATTTTTGGACTCTAATCCTTATAGATTTTTCTGTATGACCTTGACATGTTACGTTTTGACCTCAAGTTCAAGTCTTGGTTTCTGTCCTTTGCTGTGACAGCTCCAACACAAACTTTGCATTCTGTAATTCAAGCTTCTCCTTTGTGATCAGTAATTGAGCCCTCTGTCCTGTCCTCTGCTCTCAGTGCTTGGCTGCAGACACTCTGGCAGCGTATGGGATGAGCGAACAGTCCCGTATAGATGAACGAGGTCTGCAGGAGATCTGCCCTACCATGATACAGCAGCTGGATTCGCAAGCATGCAAGACCCAACATGACCAAGAGTCCGAGCCCAGCCCCAGACCCACTGACGCCGAGGGTAAGACTGACTATCCATTGAGAGACTATGGATAATATTATTGGTGATGACAAATCTTTTTTTTTGTATCATTTTACCACAATTCACTACATGACCAAAAGTATATGTACATCGATGTTTTATAGTTTTAGCTATTTCTACTAGTAACAAATATGAAAAATCAGTCACACCGGCGTGCAATCTCCTTAAACAAACATTTTAAAGTCGATTTAAGAATGATTAAGTCCATTTATAGGCCATAAAGGCTTTAACGCCCCCACCTGAACTTAATTGAACATGCACGCCATGGTTTTCAAAAGAAATTAATTTGAAAACATATTTGTGTGCCGTGTGAGTGTCAACTTTTTTTTTTTTTTTTGGGTCTGTGATTGAATCCAGAGGTTGCTGGCATCTGAAATACACAAGCTAGCCATTTTAAAAGTCAAGATGTCTTATTTTGGCCAAATACATATGCAAGATTTGTAGACTGTGACTGCCATGACACTTATTAACAGATCTTGTAATGTTTTCTCTAAAGCGTCATGTGTTGCACGTCTCCGGGTAATATGTTTGTGTTTATCAATATAGATGAACAACATCTTGGCATATTTATTGCAGACTAGTCTAGTTGTATCTAGTTTATATCTGTTGTACACTGTAGACAATCTTTGACTTGGCCATCATAATAGGCTTCCAGGAAAAATACATCATCATCAGGATCAGCTGATTTAGTGTGAACTCTGACTGAGAGGGTTGGAAAAGTGCAGGTGTTCTTGTGTTGAGCCTTGATCTCCAGTTAAAGTGTGATAAGAACAGTCAACTCTTTGAACCCTGAAAAACAGAAACTAGGGCTGCACGATTATGACAAAAATCATAATTGTATTCCCTTGAAATTGTAATTGGGATTAATAAATGCCATTTACATGATCACAATTTAAATCACAATTTACATTGAATGATGATTTGAAAAGCTTTATACCATTGTCTCAATCCACTTTATGCCATCTTTTTTAAATAGGTTGAGAGATCCAAAACGGCGGGTGCTATTTTGCGTGCATTCTACCAGTCAGCGTACGCTTTCGTCACTGGTAGTTCCTGGGTTAATCCTTATTTATACTTTTTTTTGGCTTTGCAGAGTGAGCCTCGTCTGTTTGATGGTTATTGATCAGATGATCAGATATATTTTAAAGGTCCCGTTCTTCGCGATTCCATCTTTCAAACTTTAGTTAGTGTGTAATGTTGCTGTTAGAGCATAAATAATACCTGTAAAATTATAAAGCTCAAAGTTCAATGCCAAGCGAGATATTTTATTTAACATAAGTTCCCTTTCAAAGCCTACAGCGAATGTCCGGTTTGGACTACAGCAGGAAGTGCAGGGATGTAATGACGTCACTAGAACCATTTGTTGACTAACCCTCCGCCCACAAGAAGACGCAAAATAGGGGGCGTGGTCTTGTTGCTCTCCCACGTGGAACAGAGCGTGCATTCAGCGCTTGCATCTCCCCGTTATGGTAAGAGACGGGACCTTTCCGGGCAAAGTGCGCTAAGCTGCTGTCCAATCACAGCACGGGAAGTGCTGGCCCAATCAGAACTCGTTACGTGTTTCTGATGGAGGGACTTCATAGAACAAGGAAATCATCAGGCCGTTTTTATGATAGAGGAAACGGATAAGTAAATTGTGTGAAAAATACTGTTTTTTTACATGCGAAACATGAACTCGTGTTATATTGCACACTGTAAACATAATCAAAGCTTCGAAAACACGTGAAGAACGGGACCTTTAAGTAATTGTAAAATGGTTCATTGGCCAAAAACTTTCAGCTAACCTTATTTCACGAATGATATCATCAGCACATGGGAAAGTGTCAACACCTCACCAAACGACGCATTCGCCGTTGTGCTGTTCTTTGAAATGACAGAAGGCAACTCGGAGTAATTGTTCCATAAACCGGAATCAGGAAACAGTGGTGAGAAGAAATACACACTAGACTAGATCCTCCTCTAAAGTAGTCAAGATTCGCCTCTCACAACGTAGCATGCTCTAAACACACCTCTAAAGCATGCAGAATCACTTAAGTGGATGTTTTTTTTTTTATTATCTTTGAATGATTACATAATCGTGGCATCCGTAATTGCGATTAGAAATTTGATTAATTGTGCAGCCCTAATAGAAACGTTAATTAGGAAAAGGTCTCCACATAGTCGCCCCATTCTGTGTGTCAGTCATGACCGTTAAAAAAATAGGAACATACATTTTCCCTAAGTTTTCTTGCCTGTAAATCAAGAAGTATTAAAGACTACTCTAATATGAACAGCCCTATTTGATTTATTTTAGCTATACCTATTAGTAAAAAAATATGTAAAATCAATCATACAGGTATGTAATCTCCTTAAACAAACATTTAAAGAGGATCTCTGCACTGCGAGATTTGTGCACACTGTAAATGCCATGACACTCATTTACAGTTCTTGTGATGTTTTTAAAACTGTCATGTGTTGCACGTCCCCGGGTAAGGCCATGTGTTAAAGTTTATCAGTATAGATAAAGAACAACATCTTGGCATATTTATAGAAAACTAGTCTAGTTTATATCTGTTGTACACTGTAGAAAATCTTTGACTTGGCCATCAAGGTAGGCCTCTAGGAAAAAAACATTGGATCAGCTGATTTAGAAAAAGTGCAGGTGTTCTCTTTATCCTGAGCCTTGATCTCCACTTAAAGTGTGATAAGAACAGTCAACTCCTGGAAAACATAAAAACATAAAAACATGACTTAAAATGAATAAATGCAAGTTGCTTTAATATGTTTTTTTCTAAGTAAGAAGGCACAAGCAATATCTTTACAGTTCAAATGTTTGAGTCTGTAATATTACAATTATTAAATACAATTTGAAATTACTTTTTTATTTATCTTAATATATTTTAAAATGCAAGTTATTCCTGTGATTCAAAGCTGAATTTTCAGCATCATTACTCCAGTCTCATGATCACATGATCCGTCAGTAATCATTCTATGATGTTGATTTTCTGCTCATGATGTATTTCTCCTTATTAGCATTATATATATATATATATATATATATATATATATATATATATATATATATATATATATATATATATATATATATATATATATATATATATATATATATATATATATATATATATATATATATATAAAAATACATACATGCATATACACACACATACATCTCGTTATCCACTATTTGGTAAAAGGGAGTCAAAATCAAAATTTTCATCTGAGATTTAGAACCAAATGACAAGGGAACAAATTAATTTAGAAAGATAGCAGTGTGATTGTTATTTTTTATTTACACAGAGATTACACTTTTACACAGAGTCTTTGTTGCATTTTGTGTCAATTGTGACCATTCAAAAATGGGAAAAGCACATTTTCCCAAAGTTTTCTTGCTGTAGCACAAGAAGTATTAGGGATATTGTAATATTCTTTTAGATTCCAGTTCTTTTTTATGTTTTTATTGACAGACAGATAAACATACAGACCATAATAGTGCAGTAACCAACAATCTAGTAATTCAAGAAGTGAAATAAAAGTGTGTAAATGTATAGGTGTGTGTGTGTGTGTGTGTATGCATGAGCAAAGTAACCATTTACTATTTATTATATTATCACTACTATCCTCGTTACTATCACTAACATCACTCTCATCACCATCATTGTATTAGTCAGGTTTTTTTTTCCCTTTGTGATGTTTATCATTGTCACCACTTTCAATGGACAAATTAATTGTAATAGTACAATAATAATATAAGATCATCTTCTCAGTCCCTATACTGTCCTATACTTTTTTGTGTTGTTTTTATTTTTTTAATTAGCAGACTTCTCTTTTATCATCTTAATTTTTAAGGCCCTCCATGTCATGTGCTGTGGGTTGAGTACCCAAATAATTTTGGGGTCACTGTATATAAATAGGCATAGATAGAACGTGGGCGCTTTAGAAAATTTGGAAGAATGTTTTTTTTTTAATTCATTTTTTATGTCTTATCAAACTAAGACATTTTGACTTTTAAAATGGCTAGCTTGTGTATTTCATATGCCAGCAACATCTGGATTCAATCACAGTACTCTGGTCAGACAGGAGAATTGAAGGGAGGCAGTGAGTTTAGAGAGTCTTTCAAAAGCTAAACTGAAATATCCCTTGTGTAGGCGACAGATATAAAAAGGCAAGACGGGGAGAGTTCAGAGAATTTCATGGGTGTGTGTGAAGCCCGCTGGGACATTTCAGGAGAGAAAGACATGGAGACGGAGAACAGGAAACAGTTTGACATGCACTCTATAATCTGCGATTTGTTAGATTTTCAAATCTGGGCAGACTATTACAGGTTATTATAGATTTTCTTTTCTTTATTGAATATGTTGTTTTTAATCAGCCTCTGTGGTTCTTTGTCACTAAACATGTTCAACATCTGTGCACCGTATTTTCTGGCTCAGTGATATTTCCTGTCACTTTGCCTCATGCTGTTCTTTATCTGCTAAACAAGGCACTTCTGGGTTTTGGCATTTCTTGTGCATCCTGGCAGCGGGAGACGAAATGGAAGCAGAATGTTGCAGTGCCGCTTCCCGCCGGAATTCAAGAGATAAGGAGAGAGAGAAACGTGTGCTTATAGCTTCCGATTCTTAATGCAGTCTATCCCATTCAGTTCTTAACAAAACGTTCTATACTGGCACCATGGTACAGTGATGGTAATGCCCTTTGTACTGAGTGTTTACTGGTTTCATGTACCAAAGCATGCAGTGGTTTGGGACATGAAATGATCAGAAAAGAGAAGGGAAGAAGATTAGTACAGGATGCATGCCAGACCCAAACCGGGATCATTTGCATAAGCGCCACAGCTCAGCGTGCATAATGCAGCACAACTTCAAAAATGTGCCTTACTTTTTTTTTTTTGGTTCTGTCCAAGCCTGCAGTATCCCTCTCAGATACTGAAGCTTTCGCACCTCGACTTTCGCACCTCAAGCTTTAGCTTTAATTTCTACATTTCCATAACTGTTTATTTCACACCAACATAATGAATTGTTCTGCATCTGCGAGAGTATGGGCGGGCTTTTGATATCGCAACTACTTCCTGCTTTACTTCCTGATCTCTACTGCGCAACTCCGGTGTCATTACAAATCCTGTCCGCTTTGAAATTGTGTCCGCAAGGACCCCCAGAGCGATTCTATTGGCTGAAAGAAATTTGAATAGGTAATCTGTTCATAGCCTGATTACAATTCTTACAAAATCGCATTTTGATTTGTACTGTTTAAATTGTGTTAAAATAGTCTTTAATGTCTTACAAAGCATATGTTACATATACTAGTAGTATATAATCTATTTATTTTGTGCACCTGTTCTGTATATTGCTGTTTTTTTTTAATTCTTTATTATTTACATTATGGGTACATTACTATGTCATGATTTTCTATTGGTATTTAGTTTATCAGTCAAAATAATTCAGAACATGTTTTTGCTCCCATTATACCAAACAATGACATATTTCAAATAAATGTTTTACGTGTGTATGTGTGTACTTAGTATGGCAATGAATTCATAGTTTATTTTTAAACAATTGCTTGTCCAGAACCATGTATAACAACTTTTGATCAGGCATTTAAAACCGCTACCAGCGGACACAATTTCATAGGCGGACAGGATTTGTCATGACACCGGTCCCGAAATCTCTACTGCGCAGACTCGGTCCCAAGATGTCAGCGCCGCGCAGGCCGCCTGAAAGCTTCAAATCTGGCAAGCGGAAACGGACGATGTCGAGTCGTCCATATTTTTTTACGGTCTATGGTTCTGTCTCACCCTTCCCACTGCAGAAGGTGGGAACCTTTTCAGGTGTTCATTAATGGCTTGTTTCCAGTGAGCGGTACAGTTCAGTACGGCACACAGTTTTTTCTATTTTTAGAAGTTGTGTACCTTCATTCCAAACCGTACTGCTTTTTTGCCACCGTTCCATTGGGGTTCCTAGCATAGTAGTCTGGTACAGAAGGGTGGAGCTAGATTCACTACAGAACGTGGGTTTTTGGTCCTTAATTGTACTGTACTGAACCATACTGCGCCGCTCTGTGGAAACAAGCCATTAGAGTCCTACAATCAAAAAAATTATGGAAAAAAAAACAAAACAAAAGTTTATCCAATACTAGTTAATTACAAATAAATTAGTGTATTAATGCATGAAAAGACTTTTA
Organism: Pseudorasbora parva; assembly: GCF_024679245.1. Lineage (NCBI taxonomy): Eukaryota > Metazoa > Chordata > Actinopteri > Cypriniformes > Gobionidae > Pseudorasbora > Pseudorasbora parva. The sequence goes on from NC_090174.1 coordinate 51,115,019, forward strand.
AATGGTTTAAAATGTATTTTTCTCTTATAAAAGCCTGATTGCTGAATGTTTTTGCAATAAACAATCTCTCCCATACCAGACAGTGGCGCCCAAAATCAGTGATTCAGAATTTTTATTTTTTATGCACATTGTTAATATTTTCTCATTATTTAATACATTTTCTGTGTAAAGCAATTTGAATTACCATTGTGTATGAAATGTACTATATAAATAAACTCGTCTTGCCTTGCCTAAACAATTTAAAAGGACAGTTCTCCCCTAAAATTAACACATGACATTTAATGCTGTCTGTGACGCTCTGTGACGCACTCACTGAAAGGTTTTCACACTAAAGGTTATTAATCCGTGTTACTGCGGTTATATGAAAAAAGGTTTTTCCTAAATGCATCTGTTTGTTTTTCTGAATGATTTAATTCTTCTCTAGGTAAATGACAGCTGTTCTCAGCTGTGAACACATGCAGCTCTGTGGTTTTGGAGGAAGCCAGATATATGATCTGTACACACACACACCTGCCATGATTCACTCTCACATAATGACATTCTCTCTCATACTGCACGTGTCCATTCAGGAGTGTATTGTGACAGATATGTTGTATTTCTAGGGAATCCAGTCCAACTGGGTTAAGTACTAACAGAGCAGTGCTGCTAGACTGAAATATATGCCATCATCCACATGCAAACAAAAACTCTGGGATGTGTCTGCTGGGTGTAATGTCATGTCATTAAAAGGTGTATGTATGTGTGTGTCCTGCAGTTTGGGGTTACTCAATTTTGAGTGTGACTCTGGTTAGTGCGTTCGCTTTGACCAGTGTTTTTGTGGTGCCCCTGATGAGGACGCGGTTCATGCGCAGAGTGCTCATCTATTTCATCTCACTGTCCATCGGAACGTTGTTGTCCACTGCCATCCTGCAGCTCCTGCCTGAGGTTCAGTATCCATCCACCCATTTCCACCCAAACACACCAAATCAACCGCGGATTAAGATTAATCTCAGAGGGGTGTCTGGAATTGTCGACCTTTTCCTTCTGTCCTCCTTCACACAATGTTTTCTCCCTTTCAAACACAAGCAAACACCCCTAACCACAGCAAAGACACCCTTTTAGTCTGGTGATTTCCTCTTTCTGAAGATCTTCCTCTCCAGTTGCCTTTATTTCTTCCATGATTGCTCTGTTGGTAATTATTAATTTTTTAAAACCTGCATAAAAGCTGTTAAAAACCTTTGTTAAAGGTCTGTCTAAGTCACTATAGCTGATCATTTTGTATTCACAATTACTGACTATCACTAAAAATGCGCATTTATAGGCACAGATTGAATCAGGGTCCGTGTTCTTAAAGCTTCTTAGATCCTCTCAGAAAGCTACCTTAAAACTTAGTTAGGAGTCTGAGCAAAAGAGTGATTCGATCTGTGAGCAACTCTGAGCTAGGAAAATAGAAAAACTTTGATCTTAGCAAGGAGGCGGGCTGACCCCTTTGCTACGTATGACGGTATTTTGAAGACTGTGATTGGTTGGTTGTCCAAGAAGAAAAAAAAAAAAAAAAAAGCGCTTCTAAGCATAGTCTATATTGCAGAAAAAGAAACGAATGGGCCCGGATGCAATCTTGCATTTTTACATTCTATTTTAGAATTGTATTTATTTATTTTAGCTTTTAATTCCATTTTAGCTATTTACATTTATATTTAATCATTTAGCAGACGCTTTTATCCAAAGCGACTTACAAAAAAGGGGAGAGCAATAGAAGCAACGAAACAAACAAGGCCAACAACCTGTAAGAGGTGTAAGAAGTCAGTTACTTAAGTTACTTATTTATTTTACTTTAGTTTTATTATGGATTTAAGCTTTTTATTTTATTTTAGCTTTATTTTTAGTGTTTATTTTAGCTTTTTATTTTATTTTAGCTTAGTTTTTTCAACTTTCTAAACTTTTAAGTTTCAAAACTTTTCAGCTTGAAAGGTTTGAAATATGATGGTTAACTTCAGCTCTGCAGCATATTTTGAATGATTATGATGATGCATTATTGGACCACCGGGTGGGGCGCAGAATTGAATTGGTTAAATTGAAAACATCCAAGACTGTTAAAAATGTAACTTGAAACCTGTTGGAGAGGGTTGAATTTTTGGGTTTGGATTGTCAAGTCAACCTACTGAACACTGAACAGTGTTTGTTTCAGCACTTTTTTTGGAGATGATCAATACGCCCTGCCATAATTGGTCTCCACCGCTTTTCAGCTTGTTCCTCTACCCCTGAATACTGCCTTTAAAGTAGACCACTAAAACCTTTATTCTCTAGCTCATCGGCTATGGAAATCCCGTCCACATTAAAAGAGCTAATGAAGCGCTGCATGTCCCTGGATGTTTTTTGTTGGGTTGTTGGTGATCCAACAGCCCTTTAGGTGCACCTTTAGCTGGGTGTTGATGGTTCATTGACTGGTCAACATAATTACAGGTGTTTGCAGTTCCTCTGTTGCCTTGGGGAAGAGTTTAGACTGACAGGATGAGGGGGATGTTCAGTCATCCCATCAGGTTTTAATGATTTTCAGTGACCCCGAGTCATCATTTGTTCTGTGATGGTCAACAGGAAGCCACCTCCCTACTTCCTCTGTGAATGAAACAATGGATTCTAAAATGTGAACAACATACACTACTATTCAAAAGTTGGAATCAGTAATTTTTCCCCCACAAAATAATACTTGTTAGCAAAGATTCATTAAATCTAAAATGAAAGTAAAGACATTTATTTTTGAGGATTAATTTTATTATTGAACAACAACCATGTTCTCAATGAACACAAACTCATTAATATCAAAGCTGAATATTTTTGGAAGTTTTAGTTTTTAGTTTTAGCTATTTTAGGGGGATATCTGTGTGTGCAGGTGACTATTACTGTGCATAATTATTAGGCAACTTAACAAAAAAACAAATTTATACCCATTTCAATTATTTATTTTTACCAGTGAAGCCAATATAACGTCTCAACATTCACAAATATACATTTCTGACATTCAAAAACCAAACAAAAACAAATCAGTGACCAATATAGCCACCTTTCTTTGCAAGGACACTCAAAAGCCTGCCATCCATGGATTCTGTCAGTGTTTTGATCTGTTCACCATCAACATTGCGTGCAGCAGCAACCACAGCCTCCCAGACACTGTTCAGAGAGGTGTACTGTTTTCCCTCCTTGTAAATCGCACATTTGATGATGGACCACAGGTTCTCAATGGGGTTCAGATCAGGTGAACAAGGAGGCCATATCATTAGATTTTCTTCTTTTATACCCTTTCTTGCCAGCCACGCTGTGGAGTACTTGGACGCGTGTGATGGAGCATTGTCCTGCATGAAAATCATGTTTTTCTTGAAGGATGCAGACTTCTTCCTGTACCACTGCTTGAAGAAGGTGTCCTCCAGAAACTGGCAGTAGGACTGGGAGTTGAGCTTGACTCCATCCTCAACCCGAAAAGGCCCCACAAGCTCATCTTTGATGATACCAGCCCAAACCAGTACTCCACCTCCACCTTGCTGGCGTCTGAGTCGGACTGGAGCTCTCTGCCCTTTACCAATCCAGCCACGGGCCCATCCATCTGGCCCATCAAGACTCACTCTCATTTCATCAGTCCATAAAACCTTAGAAAAATCAGTCTTGAGATATTTCTTGGCCTAGTCTTGACGTTTCAGCTTGTGTCTTGTTCAGTGGTGGTCGACTTTCTGCCTTTCTTACCATGACCATGTCTCTGAGTATTGCACACCTTGTGCTTTTGGGCACTCCAGTGATGTTGCAGCTCTGAAATATGGCCAAACTGGTGGCAAGTGGCATCTTGGCAGCTGCACGCTTGACTTTTCTCAGTTCACGGGCAGTTATTTTGCTCTTTGGTTTTTCCACACGCTTCTTGCGTCCCTGTTGACTATTTTGAATGAAACGCTTGATTGTTCGATGATCACGCTTCAGAAGCTTGGCTATTTTAAGACTGCTGCATCCCTCTGCAATATATCTAACTATTTTTGACTTTTCTGAGCCTGTCAAGTCCTTCTTTTGACCCATTTTGCCAAAGGAAAGGAAGTTGCCTAATAATTATGCACACCTGATATAGGGTGATGTCATTAGACCACACCCCTTCTCATTACAGAGATGCACATCACCTAATATAATTAATTGGTAGTAGGCTTTCCAGCCTATACAGCTTGGAGTAAGACAACATGCATAACGAGGATGATGTGGTCAAAATACTCATTTGCCTAATAATTCTGCACTCCCTATATATATATATAATTTTTTTTTTTTTTACTACAAAAAATCAAATCGACCCCAAACTTTTGAATGGCAGTGTAGCATGACTCTGGAATGTTTATGATTTATTGCTGTTAATTCATTATATAAATGAATATCTGATCTACTGTAAATGCAGTTTATGAATGAGATTTGCTAAAAAAAAAAATACTGCATATTTCCTTCAAATGTAAAAAGCCTCATCATGATTGCATGAATTGATTCACAATTGAGATTATGAATATCAACCTTTCACCTAGTATTAATTAAACTGCTGATTAATTCAAATATTCTTTCTTGTTTTCTCTCTTTCTTTTCCACCTCCTCCTCCCCCCCCCCCCCCCCCCCCCCCCTCTTTTGGTTGTTTGGCCAGTGTGGGGGTATGGTTTCCTGTGTGTGACAGTGATATCTCTGTGTTCACTGGTCGGGGCGTGTGTGGTTCCCTTCATGAGGAAAACCTTTTACAAGCGGTTGCTGCTGTACTTCATAGCCCTGGCCATTGGTACTCTGTACTCCAACGCCCTCTTTCAACTAATCCCAGAGGTAGAGTGGACACGTGTGGGAAACGGGTTTATAGACGTGTGCCACACAACCAGACTCTAGATTTCTAGATTTTCTAGAGATAGAGTTGTTCTGGTTGAGTCTATGTATGTTGAGTCTGGCATTTAGAGGAATAGTTCGCTCAAAATGAAAATAATCATTTGCTTGTCCTCATGTTGTTCCAGACTTTGTGCAACAGAAATGAAAATATTTTATGCAATATCAAGAGTTCTCTGAAGTTCACCTAAAAATCGTAGATCCCTAATGTTTTTTTTAATGGGTTTGTTAATTATTTTGAATTAAACATTCTTTAAAAAAAAAAATCTTGCAATGAAAAAAGATAATTTTTTTAGATTTAGTGTTCGCCAGCTCAAACCCTCTTTTTGGTGTAAAAAAACCCTGATGTAAGACATGCAGTGAGAAATTAGCAATGCAAAGGTGTGAAAAAGGTTTTTCTGTTCATGATAAATTATTTAGAATTGTAAACGAAGACGTTATCCAAACATATTGTTCGCCAAGCCATGTTATCTTTAGTTTGCTGCGTCTCTACGCTCATTTGCGCTGCTCTTGATAGATTGCCTTGATTGTTATAGAAATGAGCCGGTTGTGTGTGGTCTTTAATTTGCACATCATAGTAAATCACCTGCAGAACTCTCCAATCCCACCGGCGCTTTTATAGGATTGCAGTCTCGCGTTAATTTGCCCTGCTTAGTAAATCTGGCCAAAAAAAAAAACTATTTTCTTCTGTAGAACACAAAATGTGATGTTTTGGAACAACATGAGGGTGAGTAAATGATTACAGAATTTTCATTTTCAGCTCAATATTGCCTTTGAACATAAAGTTTTCCCAGCCTCAGTGGTTCTCCCCATCTGGAAGGCTAAAACATTAAAATGAAATGATTCATGCACATAACACGTACTTTTAAAGGGGTCATGACATGGATTCTGAAATTTTCTAAAATTATTTGGGTGTGTGTGTGTGGGCTGTTAATCCCTACGTTATGGGGATAAAATGTCCCCACAAAGATGGCAATATCCAAAATCCTTTTTTTGGTCCCCATGAGGAAAACATCTTATAAATCATACAGAAGTAGTTTTTTTGAGAAGGTAAAAATGCTGAATATTTCCTGTCATGGGTAGGTTTAGGGGCAGGGGCAGTGTGGGGGGATAGAAAATACGGTTTGTACAGAATAAAAACCATTATGCCTATGGAAAGTCCCCATAAAACACGGATGTGTGTGCGTGTGTGTGTGTGTGTTCAGTATTATGTATTAAGGAGCGGCTCATTTAAGGCTTATTAGTAAATGTCCCCTATTATGTTTAGCTAGTGTCATTGCATAGAAAACAGTATCAACACCCACTCGCTATTGCCTGTGAAATGAATCTTATCCATATGAAACCAAAGCATTATGCAATCGTTTACTTGTGGTTTGCAGCGTAGCTTTTGCCAGATCCAATGCCGCTGACTGCTTCATTCGTCAACAACGTTTTCTTTACGAACTCTCTATTACATTGTTCCTTATTTACAAAGCAATCTGTAGTCAAATTCTCTTAACGTGTCAATGACTCCATTATAAATAAACTATCAGCTTGTTCCTGACATTGATGTCCGATCTCATCAGAAATGAGCTGTTTAAACAGTACACGTCAAAGCAAACGTTCCTTTACATTTCCGTTTACTATTCCGATTACTATTCCAATTACTATTCTATTTTTTCCTTATTGGCAGACCCAAGCATATCCTGAAAATCCAGAAAAACTGTTTTCAGGATTTGTGCAGCCTACATTGGATGTGAGTGTTGCATCAAAAGCAAGCCGTTTAGGAGCTGAACCCCAGTAGGCCATAATGTCTTCCTCTGGAGGCAGTCATATGTGAATGTATTTGGCCGTGTGATGTCACTCGCAGGTCCTGTGATATCAATACGAGCTGTATTTGGAGCTTGATCGTTGCTTCGTTTATAATAACAATGTCATTTTAAGCTATGAATCTTGCAGGATGTGTTAATGGTGCAAAGACCTCAAGATCAAGGCAAATTTGATTCCTCATGTCATGATCTCTTTAAAATCATAGTAATGCCCTTTCACTCGACAGTTTCGAGGAAATGTGGCGTGAAACTGGAGCACACATACATTTGTGAACTATTTTAATCAATTGCTATAAATGAGTGACCCAGTCTGGTCTAATTTGTTATAAATCACAAGGTGAAAAGCCAAGCAAAAAGGGGGAAGCCCTGAGGCATTAGTGAACTAGTACACAAAGACCCAATCTAAAATAAATCCCATACTCACTCTTCTTGACTGCCAAGTCTCAAATAAATATGAAGAATATTGTCTTCTCAGTTGGTAAATCCATTTTTTGATTGTAACAGTACCATGTTTCCACATGAAAGAGAATCCTTTTCCAGTGTCTAGGAGAGTGATTAGGGGCTTGTTTTTGGATTGTATCCATACTAAACTCAAACGTTCTAAAATACTATATTATGCACTGAACTGCACACATTCTGTTTTAACGTTATATGCAGCCTACAGTACTTGATGAAACACACACACACACACACACACACACACACACACACACACACACACACACACACACACACACACACACACACACACACACACACACACACACACACACACACACTACAGTTTAAAGGTTTTGGGTCTTTTATATTTTATTACAATACAATAAAAATGTAAATAATTCAATAACTTTTATATTTTATATGTCCTGTGATGTAAAGCTAGAGCGGCCATCACTCCAGTCTTCAGTGTCACATGATCTTTCAGAAATCATTCTAATATGATGATTTGGTGTTCAAACATTTCTTATTATTAATATTGAAAATGTTTTACTGCTTAATATACTACTTTTTTCATATATAGAATAGCATATTTAAAAAATAGCAGTGGAGTATAAAAGTGTATTGTCAAAAATATTCTTTAAGAAAATTTACTGACCCCAAACTTTTGAACAGTAGTGCAATTCAACAATTTACATATAATTATGATAGTTTTATGAAGAAGAAAAAATACTGAATAAAATTGTATTTGGCATTTTAAAACAAGCTTTTTTTTCTTTATGTAGGCCTTTGGATTCGACCCTATGGAGGATTATTATGTGTCAAAGTCCGCTGTTGTGTTCGGAGGTTTCTACCTGTTCTTCTTTACAGAGAAAGTCCTGAAGATGATCTTAAAGCCAAAGGAGAAGGTGAGGTTTGGACTAAAGGTGACGTGGTTGTTTTTTGAACAAATAGCTTTATCTGACATTGTCATTGTGACATGGGTTCCCAGTGACATCAAAAAAGTACTTTGTTAATTGCACAAGAAGGACATTTTTAGAATCACTTAAGATTTTTTAAAAGTTTTGCATTGGAATGTGTGAGAAGTATGTACAATATGTACGAGTCTGGCTTTCCTCAGGGGCTGCTCTACTCATTTGTAGTATACTTTGAAAGACAATGTCCTCCACCTGGATGTAAAAAAGGAATATAATACTAATAATATAAACACATTAGGGTATTAGTGGTTTAGGCAGAGCATTTTACATACATCAGAAAATGTATTAATAAACTCCTTGCTTTTGAGATTGTGATGGGTTGTAGTGCAGCACCCTCTAGTGGAGGATTTTCTTTGTAATCTTAGTCACTCTCTCTTTTGTTGTTTGTTTAGTCTTGTGCTTCTTGTTGTCTAATTCTCTCTTTTGTTAGGGAGGGCATGGCCACGGCCACAGTCATTTCCCTGCAGAGCGCTATGCCAACTCTAATGGTGACTTGGAGGATGGTGTGATGGAGAAACTGCAGAACGGGGAGGCTGGAGGAGTATCTTTACCCAGAGTGGAAGGAGATGTCAGAGGGGTTGGAGAAGACGACAAAATGCTGAGCACTGCGCAGACGGTACAGGTGAGAAATAAAACAAACCGTAGTCTTTTCCAGTTGTTTAAATAACATTTTCTAGTGGTATTACAAATCTCACACACACAAAAAAAAGACAACAAATTAAGTACTTTGCGGAATTAATTGATTGCTCTTACTCAAACTCATACTAGTTTGGAACAACTTGATTGTTGTTGTTGAACACAAAAGAAGATATTTTAAAGAAGGTTGGTAACTAGACAGTTGACGGCACCCTTTGATTGATATTATGACTTGTATTATGACCATAGTAGGAAGAAAAAAAAGCTGAGGTGTAGTCAGCTGTCTGGTTACCATCATTCTTTAAAATATCTTCTTTTGTGTTTAACAAAATAAAGAAACTCATACAGGTAAATGTTGACAATTCTCACACAATTTTTGGATGAACTATCCCTTTAATTGACTTTCTTTAATAATAATAATATTTTATTTATAACGCAATTTTCATTCTGAAGAATCTTAAAGTGCAATGGAAAAATAAATAAAAAATAAATAAAAAGTCAAAATATAGAATAATACAAACATTCAACACATAAAAGCTTTTCTCAACAGAAAACATCTGATGGTGGAAGTCTCTGTAAGCTCCACAGTACACTAGGGTCCAGTCCATGTTTTACATTTCTCCCAGCACTAGAGGCTCTATTGCTACATATTCACAATTCGGCAGTGTCCTGAGGATGTCGTCGAGGCCATCACAGCTGAAGACCAGATGGAGGGGATCACTGCAGCACCATGCAGGAGGCAAACTAAGTTTTCCAGGCACTTCTGTGGACACACCGGGGTCGGTGCAGAAGTCCAAGCCGTTCCACGGCCATAATGGAAGACGGAAAAGCAGCGCAGCCGAGACTCAGCAGCCGAGAAGCGGAACATCTCAACATCATGCCGGACGCTGATGATGCTAGCCCTGTGCAAACGCCGCCAATCAACCGGCAATCTCAGCCACCGTGCAGTTGAAGCCCGAGGGAGACCTCCAGTGGGCAGACGACACCCAGAAGAGAGAGAGCAGCCGCAGCGAGCAACATCAAATGTCCTTCAAACCAGAAGCAACCACAACAATTTAAACTAAAACAGCAGAGAAGAGGTGGAGAACGACGAACAACGTCCTCTCAGTGGCTGTCAGCAATCAGCAACAGTCCCAATTGTAGCTCTGACTGTTTGACTAGTCACGGTCATAATAAAATAAAATCTAAATTTAACAGAACAGTTTAACACCCTCACCCTAATTTTGGGTGGAGAAGCAGCGAACAGACAACGCCAGCGTCCTCTCCCCCTCGTTGCTAGGCAACGAGTAACATTATCTTATCACATAACATTAACATTATCTACACATTATCTTTAGTTTGTATTGTTGCTGTTTTAGCATTGAAAAAGGTCTGCAAAGTTACAAAATCGTTGTGGAGACTTTTTGGAGACCCGAACTAAACAGTGTTACTAACGGACTGGGAAGGGAGGAGCTGTAAAAATGAAAAATATGTGAGCATGAACTTGAACATTCATGCATGAAAACTTATTCTAGTAAATCCCGAAAACCAAACAATCCTAGAATAATATGGATAATTATAAACTCTTTCCAGGACTTTATCTTGTTCATAATTACATCTCAGATTAACACTGACTTTTTTCAAATGATAATGGCTAATGGCATCATGTTACTGGAACGGAACCAAAATGGCATTTTGATGTCATTTTATTATGCCACTTCTGCTGCATTTTCTAAATAAATAGGACACACTTTATTTTAGGGTTCAATTCTCACTTTTAAATAGTTGCCTATTAGTTTGCAATTTTCTTGGATCTTGGCTGTTTATTAGCACTTATAAATGTATTGAGGCAAAAGTAGTTGTTAATAGTTATTAATGTGTTCCCCTTACTGAAGTGTTACCAATAAATACGTTTCAAGAGCATATAGAAGTCAATTAATATAGTGCTTTTGCTCTCATCAACATTAAAGCTAGTCTCGTTGCCATAGAAACACCTTTCTCTGAGTATGTGACCAGCATCTCAGTGTTGTCATCTCGTAATTACCATAATTTCCGCACAACTTGAATGCGGTATGATTCATCAGCACAATACATCAGTGTGTGTGTTTTTTTTCTTTAAAAAAAGCTTAACTTTTCATTCACTAAAACAATGTTTCTTATGCTGGGTACACACTAAAAGATAATCGGGCCGATTTTGGGCCGATTTTCCCCCCTTCCGACAATCCTAGCTCTGTCCCGATTATCTTGATGGTTCTAGAGATTATCTTATCAGATTTTCCTGTGGTGTGAAGTGTGTTAAGAATGTCTGAACCTGCTCGGAAGCCATCCCGATCACGAATCGTAAATATTCAACATGTTGAATTTACGATCAGAAATCCTGATATGTGGGGGGAACCTTATGTGAGCTAAAAGAACCCAGCAGGAGCCAAAAGAATATGTTTTAGAGATTCAGTCAAAGGCTACTGATTAATATTTACAATAGTTTCTTTCCACAAAAAACGTTAAGCAGCATAAATGTAGATAATAAGAAATGTTTCCTGAGCTTGAGCACCAAATCGGCATATTAGTATGATTTCTGAAGGATCGTGCGACACATTCAAGAATACATTACAATAGAAAACTGGTCATTCAAATTGTAGTTTTTTGTTTTGTTTTAAATCAAGTAATTGCAGCATTGACATTAAAAACATAAAAATATCTTACCCAAACTATCGAACAGATGTGTATAACGACTTCTTTTGTTTGTCCGTGACGCAGGACACTCAGAGTTCAGGTGGTGCTGGAACGGGTGGATGCTATTGGCTGAAGGGCAGAGCATACTCTGACATCGCTACTCTGGCGTGGATGATCACTTTGAGCGACGGTCTCCATAATTTCATAGATGGTTTGGCTATTGGTGCCTCCTTCACTGCTTCTGTGTTCCAGGGCATCAGTACATCAGTGGCAATTCTGTGTGAGGAGTTTCCACATGAGTTGGGTGGGTAGAATTGCTCCTTCAACACTTCCGTTAATGTGAGCAATCAAAAATGGCCATAGACATGCTGTATGTGTTGTCATGCTCTGCTGCATGTGTGGGTTCAGGTGACTTTGTAATCCTGCTAAACGCTGGCATGAGCATCCAGCAGGCGCTGTTCTTTAACTTCCTGTCAGCGTGCTGCTGTTATCTGGGCATGGGCTTCGGCATCCTAGCTGGGAACAACTTCTCTCCTAACTGGATCTTTGCTCTAGCCGGGGGCATGTTCCTCTACATTGCACTGGCTGATATGGTAAGAGACATCATGCTGATCATCTGCTGGCTTTAAATGAACAGTTTTTTGGGAATGTTTCTATGAGTTTTTATGATTAGAGAGGTGTAAAAGAAGTTAAAACCAGTGTTATTGTAAAACCATTTTAATACGTGCGTTTCAATGAGAATTTAAATAATAATAATAATGTACATTTAAAACTAAACTTAAAAACTACATAAAATATATTTTTGTTTTGAAATTGTATGGTTTGTGTGGAAAAATTCTGCAGATGGCGATAGATCGACTATGACTGTACTTAACTGTATATTTGACAGTAATTCAATGAAAAAAATTCTAACAACAGAGCACAAAGAAAATGACTAATTACAAAAAATAATATTTATATATATACTAAGGCTAAAGCCTTAGTTTTATTACATTGAAATATTAAAAACTACGCTTAAGCAGTAAAACTTTCTGAAACTAACTGAAACTAAACAGAAATTTTATAAATAAATAAAAGTTAGTTAAACGCATGTTGTAATTACCGGAAGAAAAAAACATTAACTCATAATTACAACTTGTAAACTGGGAATATTCTGAGAGTTTTAACTTGTACCACATGACTGTTGCAGATCCATATAGCTTTAATAGTGAATAGAAATGCATAATTCAGAGTCCGAGAACAGCTCTAAGTAGGACGTCACGCGTTGTCATCTTGAATATATTTATCGAAAGTGACAGTAATCACAATAACAACATTTTATAATATTGCAAAATATTTCTATTTCAAATAAATGCTGTTCATCTAAGAAACCTGAAGAATTTTTTTTGCTGTTCCCACAAAAATCCTAATCAAGTTTTTTAACATTGATAATAAGAAGAAATATGTCTTGAGCACCAATCAACATATTTGAGTGATTCATGTGACACGGATAAATTACATTTTGCAATATGTTCAATTAAAAAATGATTGAACATTGTTATAATAGATCACTATATTACTATTTTACTGTATTTGTGATCAAATTAAACCATTGGTCAGCATAATAGACTTAAAAACAGTAAATACTGTTCCTGATCTCAGACCTTTACACAGTAGCATATGAGCATTTTAATTACAGCAGTCTAACTCGATAACGCCATTATACCCTTATGGTTATCCCAAAATTGTTTCTGTTGAGTTTTCTTACAATCCTTGTGTCTCCATACCCCATTGTCCATCTCTGCAGTTTCCCGAGATGAACGAGGTGAGTCGTGAGGAAGAGGAGGCCGGAGGAAGTGGCTCTCTGGTCACTTTCGCCATCCAGAACGCAGGACTGCTCACAGGGTTTGCCATCATGCTTGTACTCACCATATACTCTGGACAGATACAGCTTGTATAGCAGAGGACCTAAATGCAAACTCAGACCCTGAGGGACTAACTCAGCACATGGACTAAAACCTGAGACCTACTGGGACCTCCAGACTTAAATATGAGCCAGCTGTGCTGGCTTGTTTTAAAATGTTTGCCCAGCTGGACTAGGTCATGACATAAATTGAAATGTTATGGGCTCAAACCCTGGACTGTTTGAATGAAGCTAGAAAGGACTGACCTGTGAATTTTGCTTTAAATTCATCCACATCCCAGATCTGTGGATGGATGCTTTACCATTCGTCTAGTTCAGGTCTTCTCTCGTTCTTTTGCCTCAAAGCTTTAGGACACAATGATGTCCCTGTACTGTGTGAATTCCAGTACCCTAACATATACATCTGAATATATATTTGTATTGAGTTCTTATGTTCTTTTCATTTACAAAATGTTGTTCTCTCAGAGACAGAGATCTTTTATTCCTGACAGTGAGGATTAGAGTATTGTCCACTGATTGACAAGTTACAGATGGGATAAAACTTGACTCATTTTATTGACGTTTGGTCAAATGTAGGTTGTTTCGATGCTCAAACCAAATTTTTTTTGTCAATGAAATTAGTTTTTCCAATGCTTAGGGAAAAGATATATAGATGTAGACTAGTTAGGTGGCATTCATAATTCTACAAAGCTGAACGTCATGTAGATCACTTTAATCAAAGGTTACTCTGCACGGTTGCATAAGTAGCTTTTAGTTTAGATACAAAGCAGTGTCTGTTCACACATTTATCCATAATTCATTTTTCCCCTCAATGTCATTCCATAATAGCAAGAAAAATGCTTAACGCTAAGGATTTGTTTGTTATTAATGTGCTTTTTTTATAATGTCTATGTCTGTTAAAAGTAGAAAGTTTTTTTCTAGAAAAAATCCAACTTTTATCTGTCAATTTATATGACCAGAAAAATTGCACATTTTTTGTATCCCCCTCCTTATTTGTAATTTGCATAACATTGCCTATTAATTAACAGGAAAAAGTTCAGTGTATAATTTCTTGCCATTTATGATAATTGTTATGAATTAGATAATGACTTCTCTAAAATCCCAACCCAGTGCATTGTATTTTAATATTTTCCACTTCCTTTTATTAAATTTGAATGCAGTACTCTTCATATTTTAAGAAATAATTAAGAAATGCAAGCAAAATGTGTGCATAAATGTGGTGTTGTAGTGAATCTACAACAATATGATCATTCCTTATTACTTTTCCTGGTAATACTTTACAATAAGGTCTCATTGGTTAACTTTACTTACTAAACATGTACAACTAAAAATGAAAAATAATTTGAAAGCATATATTATCCATAGTTCATTTCAACGTTTACTGATGTATTATTAAAATCAAAAGTATCTGTTAATATGATTTAATGGACCGGAGCTAGCAAGAAATAACAATGAGCAGATGCATTTGTATTAAATAACGTTAACAAAGATTAATAAATACTTTAATATACTGTAATTCTAAATTTAATTTAAATTTAAAATGTTTACATTTTAATTAGTAGCATAATCTATTACACAACTTGCACTACTTTTTGGTTACTTTTAGATTGCTTTTGACCTAACTCGTTTATCACATTGAACTAAATAGGATAAAATTGTACCATATTAATATATAAATTCACCAAAAAAATTCTCACTTTAGTTTAGGGTTCAATTCTCACTATTAACTAACTATTAACTATGACTTTTTTCTCAGTAAACTCCCAATTACTGCTTAATAATAGTTGGTAAATAGTAATACTACTTAAGCTAGTTTTTAAATGTAGAATATGGTCGTGCAGAATAAGGCATTAATAAGTGCTTTATAAGTAATAATAAACAGCCAATATCCTAGTAATAAACTGGTGAGAATTGGAAACTGAAGTGTTACTGAAAATATATTTTACTCTATGTCGAACTTGAAGCGCATTACAGATTACATTCATGTCAGGGTTTCCCATGTAGTAATATACAAGTACGTATTTTTTTGGAATCTGATTACGTAATCCAGATAACGTTATTAGTTACTACCCAGCAGGGGCGTAGCACCAAATTTTGGGCCCTGGGTACAAACCATCTTGCTGGGCCCCCGTACCATGTATGTGTATGTATAGAAAACGGACTTCCCTGCCTTGGGCCCTGGTTACTCAGTACCCTTTATCCCCCCAGTCCCACGCCCCTGCTACCCAGCACTGTAAATGTATTAGTTATTGTTAGTTAGTGCTAGTCAATGCATTAACTAAAGTTAACAAATGGAACCTTAATGTAAAGTGTCACCGTTTCCCTTTATATATAGCGCTACATTACACTACTTAGAGCTCTTTGTTAATTTAGCATCTAGACTGACAGGACTCAACTGAATCCTTTTTGAAAACCATTTAAACTTCTGCGGCACTAGTTTATTCAAAAGTTTTTGCTAAATTCTGACTCCAAATTCTTGCTATATCCGAATTAGTTGGTTTCGAATGTTTTTTTTTTTAGGGGGGAAATCAACCAATGAATGACTGCATATTAAGATGGGATTTTAAGATTAAAATGGCTTAGAAATTAATTAAGAGTATTCTTATATATATGGTCTATGATACAAATATGTTTCTTTTCCATGCAGCAAAATACAATTTAAATAGTTAGAACAAATTATGAAATTATTCAGAAATTGATCTTGCGCTTCAGATCAACCTTTGCTCACAATAGATCCCCTTTTATGGCTTATGTCTTCCAGATAAAAATGTATTCTTCTATTATGCTTAATATTCAAGACGCTAATATTCTTATCTTCTATTGCCCTGCATAGACTGAACCTGACACCCCAGTATGCTGTTTAGCAAATAAGATCATTGTTTGAAATGTAATTTTAGAACTTAACGTGAAGCATATAGTCAACAGATCTGAGTGTAACGGTTTCAGGGCCGTATTTGCATTTTCTGAGCATTTAGACGATCAGCGTTACTTTTTCTATAATGCCCCTTTGTCTGTTAAGTGTATGTAGGAGTCACATTCAGCTTTGTGTGCAGTACAGTTTAGTTGAAACCATTATTTCAGCTGACGTCTTATTGCTATGCATTGACATGTCCTCTTAAGTGAGTTTATGCCTTAAAGAGAGGAGGTAGTCATCATTCAGTGGTAAAATTTTAAGTTTTTGTACCTCATTTTAAAATCAGTAATATTTAAATACGTTTAAAAATGTTTTTGTAGTGTAGAATGTGTGTAAATGTCTGTTTGTGATTTTGCAATTATGTGTTTTGTCATCATTAGCCTAATTGTATTTAAATGATAAGAGGGAAGCTGTTTTTAAATTGTGCTGTAAGAGAGTATGAGCGCATCATCTCTTTGTTTTAGTGTTTTTGTTTTGTTTTATTTTTTTAGTGGATGGTACAGGCCAGTGTACCTGGTTATGATCAAGGCATTATTTTAATTACTGTAAACATCTCAAGTGTTTTGTGACTCATACCTGTGCAACATGTGAAATCTGATTGCTGGTAACAATTTGTTTTGTTTTTTTGAAATATGAAGCCATGGCTTTACAGTTCATCTTTTGTGCAATGAAATTGATCCAAAACTGAAAGCTGTTGTTTCTCATTCATTTGTATGGTTTCTCAAATTTATATGGTAACTGTGAGACTATTATTTAAGTGAATTATTATGGTATGATACGTTGCCTATAAAACCATTAATTGTTGCAAGCAATTGTAATTACTGATTGCAACGTTGGCAGTTATTCAACTACGTAGCAATGCATGTGTATTATTACTTTACTTTTATTTACTTTACTTTTTCAGGTTTGTGCTAAATTAAAACATCCTTAGATTCTTGATTCATCTATAAATATTCCAGCTGAGAAGATAATTGTTCGAAACTAGAGGTTAGCTCAAGTTAGGTTTGAAAATGTTCTGTCACTCTTTATGGCTTACTTTAAACACTTTTCACTTTTCTTTTTTTGTCATTATGTTGCATTTAAACTTTTACAACCTTTTTAAAAAAATCAATTATGTCTTAGTCTATTTTCTTTCACATTTGTGTGGTAGCCTATATTTTCCCTCAAAGGCTTTTACCTCACACTGTTTGTTTACCCTCACTATTGACAAGCCGTCGAGCTCTTCGTTGGATAAAATACCCTTCAGAAAAGAGTTCGGTAGTTTACAGTATTACAACTTAATTTGAAGATTCCTCAATATTTCTTCAACTAAGGTATGAAAGTAAGTAGGCTAATACCCTCTGACTTTACTAAATCAGTGGGAGTCGCTTCACTGGCACTGAATCATGTCAGGAGTCGACTGATGGGGGGAGAAAGGGTGATTTTATTTAAATAAATATTTGTTTATAACTTATTTGCTTGTTTAAAAGGACTTTAATTTTGAATATTTATTTTGGGTCCCCGTTATCGTCACACCCAACTGGTGTGCCCCATGTCCTAAACTTGCACGTGGATAAGTTCGAAACTTTTATAATTCCTTTACACGTGAACCTGCACTGATAATGCATTGCACAGATAGCTGCCTTACAGTAAATAATTAATATGCATATTTCTTGTGCCAGGAGTATCATTTATTGCCTCTTCCCTGGTGTAGCGTCCATGACTGTTAAACAGTTACAAGGTAAGTAGAGAGAGAGAGAGAGAGAGAGAGAGAGAGAGAGAGAGAGAGAGAGAGAGAGAGAGAGAGAGAGAGAGAGACCTTTGTCACAATGTCATATTTGAGAACCACACAAACACACACACGTTTTATACTGTGTATGTATACGACGCTTTGAAACGTCTAGGATTGTTCCAGTCAGAAACAATGTTGTGGAAATATGAGGACAAAATCCATCTACGTATGTTCATATTGTTGTTTCTTCAGCTGTTATCCAGGACTGCGGGTAAGTTCTTCATACGTGTAATGGGTAGTAATGTTTTGTTTCTGTTGTTGGGCTTTGAAGAAATCTGTTAATCTACAGAGAGAATGCAAATCAGTGCCAGATTTGTGGAGCAGTTGCAGCAATGTGTCTTGTTTGCTTTTGCAGCGCAGTCATGTGCCAGAAGCTGTGGTGAGAAGTTTAACACTTGCTCCTGTCATGCAACATGTGAATCTCTGAAGGACTGCTGCATTGATTATAAAGAGTTTTGCCTTGACATTGAACCACACTCTGGCTCTTTGCTGGGAGGCACAGACTTTAAAATGCTAAACATTACATTTGAGCAGAACATTAACCTCACTTGCAGGTAAGAAAGCCACAAACCTTTTTTCGTCCATCATTTAACCATTAACCATTCCAGAAACTAACTCACAAAAAGTTAACCTGAGGTTTCCTTAAGAATCCTGGTCAGTATGTTATTCATATAGCAATTATTTATTTGATAGTCTTATTGAGATTGCATTTCAATTTCCTACATTAGAAACGAATCAATCAATGAAGTATTTAAATAATTATTGTATAACAATATCATGATTCATATGTATATGTAATATAGTTATTATAGTATAACTATAGTATAGTTGTTATTGAGTTATTATAGTTACCTAAAATAAAACCATAAAATATATTTTCATTACTTAACTTAGTTATTTTATTTTATTAGCTTAGGTGACGCAATGACTATAGACAGCAGATAAATGGCTATCCACCTGTAACCACGCCCTTAATTATGCAGAACTTTAAGGCTTCATATAACTTAAACGAATGAGTTATAAAAAAATTACCCCCCTCACAGTCAACCCCTCACAAATTTCTTTCATTAATGACTCACCCCAATGTCGTTCCACACCCGTAAGACCTCTGTTCATCCTCGGGACACAGTTTAAGATATTTTAGATTTAGTCCGAGGCCTTTCTTTCCTTTAAACCTTTCCTATGTAAGTGTATGCCCACTTGCTGTCTGCAGATTCACGACCATTTGATTCTTTATTTGAGGTTTGAAAACAAACGCGGAAGAGAGGACAATGCTGAATAAAGTCGTATTTTTTGTTATTTTTGGACCAAAATGTATTGTCGACACTTCAAAAGAGTCTAACTAACCAACTGATGTCACATATGGACTACTTTGTTGATGTTTTCGTGGACAGCAAGTAAGCATACACTTACATTCAAATGATAGAAAGGCCTCGGACTAAATCTAAATTTGTGAGAAATTTGTGAGGGGTTGACTGTGAGGGGGGTAATTTTTTTATAACTCATTCGTTTAAGTTATATGAAGCCTTAAAGTTCTGCATAATTAAGGGAGTGGTTACAGGTGGATAGCCATTTATCTGCTGTCTATAGTAGGGTTGGGAATCGTGAGAAATTTTCCGGTTCCGGTTCCGGTTCCGATTCCGCCTAACGATTCCGGTTCCGATTCCGGTTCCATTAAAATTATTAAACAAATAGTGGTAAAGGAAAAAGGCACAATACGCAACTTTAAACAATCCTTTTTTGTGTTTATTACTTGCTCTCAAATGAATTTACAGGTTGGCAATGTCAAAAAAAGTTCTATACTATACATATATTACAGGATTAATCGAGCCATATGGAATTTATGGAGATTAAAATAAACATGTTCAAATTTACACCTCTGAAATTGTCTTATTACATTTTCTCTCTCTGTTTTAGGGATGTTAACCGATGACCGTTTGACCCATGGTTGACCGTATCAACGTTAACTGATCAAAGTTGTCGGTTAAAAAAAAAAAAGTGATCTCTAAATTAGGCTATTATAGACAGTGGACTAAACGCTACTACAGTTAGCCGTCTCATTATAAAATCTTTTTGTGTGAAGTGAACATATCCCTCGCACTCCATTTTTCATAACTCTCCTGTTTGTACTTAATAAACCAATAAAAACATTTGGGGCGAGGTCACAGCGTTTGCGCGCTCACAAGGTTTGCAAAAAGTAAACAGGCTAAACACTCGAGGTTAGATCCAGAGCAGATGACAGTATGAAGCGTCATTCCGCATAAGATGGGCTTACATTTGGAAATATAATATCTACATTTCAGTGGTAACACATAAGGTGTTGATCGTCTTTCTTTATTATTGTTAGCACTAACTTACCTCGAACTAAAGCGGCGTCTCTTCAGAGCTGTCATTTTCTTAAATGAGCCGCGGCAATGTTTCAAATGAGCTCATAACGCTAGACAAATGCCTTTATTTTCAACGCGATCAGCTTGTACCCAAACCATTTCGAAACTAATGAGCCATGGTCCTCGGATTACAAACAAGCTCCTCGGCGCCGCGTTTGCGGGACTCGCGCTGTGGGGGATTTTAAAAAAGTGACGTGAGGGGAAGGGAGGCGGCAGCGCTAAGACAGTGTGTGTGTGTGTGTGTGTGTGTGTGTGTGTGCGCGCGTGTGTGTGAGAGAGAGAGAGAGCGGGAGTGCGGCTCGCGGATATGCTCCCAGCGCTTCGCACACACATTGCTCCAGAACCGTTTTCGGAACCGACACTCAGGAATTTCGCGCGGTTCCGGTATTTTTCAAAAATCAGTATCGGTTCTGCATAAGAACCGGTTCTCGGTTCCCAACCCTAGTCTATAGTCATTGCGTCACCTAAGCTCCATCCACATCCCGCCTTTTTGCCCATATTCTGTTATCCTGGAGTGACTCACTAGCAAGATGGCAACGCCCAGCTTGCCCCTACTTTAAGCTTCGGAATGGCTTAGCAGAATCCTATGGGTGACGTCACGGACACTACGTCCATATTTTTTTTACAGTCTACCTATGATAATCTTCCTCAATCTCGGGCTCCACACAAGATCTCACCCTGTGAGGTCAAAATGTTCAATAGAACGGTGAGAAAAAATCCCAAAACCAAACGGGGACCTAGTGAATGACCTGCAGAGAGCTGGGACTAAAGTAACAAAGGCTACCATCAGTAACACACTACGCCGCCAGGTACTCAAACCCTGCAGTGCCAGGTGTGTCCCCCTACTTAAGCCAGTACATGTCTGGGCCCATCTGAAGTTTGCTAGAGAGCATTTGGATGATCCAGAAGAGGATTGGGAGAATGTCAGATTTTGAGTAAAAACCTCTTTCCATCAGCAAGGGCATCGAAGATGAAACGTGGCTGGGTCTTTCAGCATGACAATGATCCCAAACACACCACCCGGGCAATGAAAGAGTGGCTTCGTAAGAAGCATTTCAAGATCCTGGAGTCTCCAGATCACAACCCCATAGAAAATATTTGGAGGGAGTTGAAAACCTGTGTTGCTCACTGACGGCTCCAAAACATCACTGCTCTAGAGGAGATCTGCATGAAGGAATGAGCCAAACTACCAGCAACAGTGTGTAAAAACCTTACAGAAGGTGACTTACAGAAAACGTTTAATTAAGGGCATCATTAAGCTCTGTCATGGCCAACAAAGGTTATATAACAAAGTAGTGAGATTAACTTTTGTTATTGACCAAATTCTTATTTTCCACCATCATTTTCAAATAAATTCTTTAAAAATCAAACATTGTGATTTTCTGGATATTTTTACAAATACAACAAATGGCTTTGGTGAAGGCTGAATGAGATGGGAAATGTTCTCCTGATAAAATTGTATATTAAATTAACAACTGTTAGTCTATCATATATGATCTGTGCTATAAATGCTGTGCATCGCTAAACAGAGTGTGTTTGAAAGGTTCAGCTCAGAAATTTTGACGGAGGGCTATGTGGATGAGAGCGGGGTTGGCCACTGTATCTCTCCGCTGCTCTATGAGTCTGGCTGGATCCCATTGGAGGTGTCCACAGATGGAGTCAACTTTGACCGAGCGGGGAGGTGGCTCTCAGGTGAGCTACAGATCTCATAGTGCACAATAAGGTTTGTGGAATGTCAATCACTAATTTGCATTCTTAAATGCTACTGTATCGAAAGTAGTGTGACATTGTGTTAACCTAGCAGACATTCCTCTCTAGTACATTCCTTTAGTGCTGTTCTTAGCTGATATCAGTTACCGTATGATTGTGTGGTTTATTGCATGATGTACTGATTAAAATAATCAGTAACCCAACCTTCTGAGGCATTTGACATTAGCTCAAGTTCATTGGAATGTATTTGTCTGAATGTAGCAGTGCTTCTTTTACTGATGCGATTGGTTATTAGTCCATCATAGTAAGCTGGGTGCTGTTTACAAGATCATTCTGGCCAATGCCACACAATGGCAGTATTACGGCACACCAAATGTCAGCGGGGAATTAAAGATGATATGGATACCGTCTCTAATAAATGCAGATAGAGTCAACATCGAGCTGTGGGGTTACAATGAGACTGGTGAGTAGATCATGATCGTGTATGCATCCATCCATCTTTTCAATCAATCCATCCATCCATCTTTTGCTCTATTGTTCTATCTATCTATTGTTATATCTATCATTCCATCCATCCATCCATCTTTTGCTCCATTGTTCTATCTATCATTCCATCCATCCATCCATCCATCCATCCATCCATCCATCCATCTATCCATACATCCATCGTTCTATCATACTATCGCTCTGTCTATTTACTTATCCGCCCATGGTTCTATCTATCATTCTATTGTTCTCTATGTACTGTTATCTATCTATCTATCTATCTATCTATCTATCTATCTATCTATCTATCTATCTATCTATCTATCTATCTATCTATCTATCTATCTATCTATCTATCTATCTATTATTTCTATCTATTATGATCTGTTTGTCTATCATCCATCCATCCACCCATCTATTGTTATATCATTATATTTACTGTTCTATATATCCATCTATTCACCTACTGTTCCATCTATCCACCATCCATCCATCGTTCTATCGATCTATTATTTAGTATCTATTATTATTTGTCTATCCATCCATTGTTCTATCGTTCCATTTACTCATCCATCCATCCATCCATCCATCCATCCATCCATCCATCCATCCATCCATCCATCCATCCATCCATCCATCCATCCATCCATCCATCCATCCATCCATCTCCTGTTCTATCCATCATTTATCCATCGTTCTATTTCTTGTTCTATACTGTATATCCATCCATCCATCCATTTAGTCATCCATCTATTTACTGTTCTATATATCCATTCACCTATCTACTGTTCTATCCATCATCCATCTATCGTTCTATTTACTGTTCTATATATCCATTCATCCATCTACTGTTCCATCCATCTATCATTATATCACTGGCCATTCACCTATCTACTGTTCTATCCATCATCCATCTATCGTTCTATTTACTCATCCATCCATTCATCCATCCATCCATGTATTGTTCTATCGCTCTATCTATTGCTCCTTTGCTCTATCTATTTACTTATCCACCCATCTACTGTTCTATTCTATATATTGCTCTATCTATCCCTCTTTCATTCAGTCTGTCTATGAATCTATCCATTGCTCTATCTATCATTGTATCTACCATTCTATAGTGAAGCACGGTGCACTGTGTTGTCGGTTGTTCTGTCTAACTATTGTTCTTCTGTATTGTTCTGTCTATGACTATATTCTGTCTGTGTTTCTATTATTTAATCTATCATTCTCATTCAATAGTTATATATTGTCGTTCTGTCTGTTTTTCATTCTAGCTTTTTGTCTGTGTATTGTCTATTTATTGTTCTGTTGTTGTTTATCATTCTATCTATTGTTCTGTTCACTTATTGTTCTATCGATCATTCCATTGTCTGTCTGTGAGTCTATCTATCATTCTATCAATTGATCTGTCAATAGGAGAATATTATTAGGATTAACTAACATTATGAAATATTAACAGGAGAGGCATATTCTGCTAACTGGGAGGCAGAGTGGAAGTATCTGTACACCGTGGGCAGAGATGTGCCCAACAGTGGAGTTTTCAGTTTCACCCCACAGATC
The DNA here is from genome assembly GCF_024679245.1 of Pseudorasbora parva. Taxonomy (NCBI): domain Eukaryota; kingdom Metazoa; phylum Chordata; class Actinopteri; order Cypriniformes; family Gobionidae; genus Pseudorasbora; species Pseudorasbora parva. The sequence continues at coordinate 51,139,121 of NC_090174.1, forward strand.
GCAGAAAAACCATACTCCCTCTGGGACCTAGGGAGCATGCGGGTCAGCCCCAGCTCTAAACAAGACGGAGCCCGGTAAGTACTTTTAGTGGTTAATATTGTTTGCATTACAGATTTTTAAGAATGACCCATTTTAAAATATTTGGGTCACTTTTTAAAAACGGCAATCCATGTGACCTGAATTGTGGAACATTTATCATTGATTTGGCATAAAATGCATTCAACGAGGACCATCTTTCAAATTACACAAATTAATTTCTCTCTCAGACACAAGGACCACCAAAACCCTATATACGCTAATTATCAAAAGTTTGGACACATTACAGTGATACTATTCAAACATTTAACATTGATACTTAGAATAAAAAATGTTTCTTGAGCAGCAAATTAGCATATTAGAGACTTATTTCAAAAACATAAAATAATTGTAATGTTTCTACATTTTTGACAGGTACTCATTTCATTACCAGCTATACACAAATTAATAATTTTTGTACTGTAATGTAAACATAAACCATGTAACATACTGCAGTGAATTCTGAACAGAGGAAAGGGGTTGCTCTTGTTTTCTAAAAAAAAATGTGCAAAAGAAAACATTGTGTAGTGCTATGGGTGTTTAGTATTGTAGGTCATTGTTTTATGAGTGAAAAAGTGTTTGATGGGTCACACCCTTTGGCAGTTTTTTTTTTTTTTTTTTTTTTTTTTGAAGAATGGCTTGGTTTGTATGTGTAAGTGATTTTGTAGTTTTATTGTAATTTTAGAACCGTTTGAAGAAAAATGACCAAAGTAGTAAAAATAAATGTGTTTGCAAATTCATTGTTTAAATTTTTTAAATTTTTTTTAGTTCATATCATTTTAATAAAGCCCTGTGGTTAAAACCAGTTGATTTCATTATTTGATCAACAATAGGGACAATACAATCATAACTTATTTGTGATGTGTACATACAGAAAAGTTAATGATTCGAGTATCAGGCTTTTTGAGTGAAGACATACTTGTTTTGCGCAGAGATGTTAATGCCCTGTGGAGTGGGGCGCATGCGCTCGCTTGGCATCTAGAGGAGGCGTTCAGGAAGGACTCTGCAGGTTGGGCCCTGGAAAAGTGTATCAATTGGGATAAAGAAGAGAAGGCAATGCCCAACTTCCTTACGGAGATCACTGATTGCCCCTGCACGCTGGCCCAGGCTCGTGCCGACACCGGCAGGTTTCATGTGGGTGTAGAGCTATAACTTCATCTGATATTAAGGTTGCAACACAAGCAGCAACATAATTATTTGAGAATTTTGAATACTTCACCAATCACAAATTCAGGCCATTGAAATCATAGGGGTAAAATGGCTTTAATGAAATCTGCTAAATCTATATTTATTAAAGTGTCTGAACTAAAGCTCCTTTTGATGAGTTGTGTGTGTTTATTTTTCAGACTGATTATGGCTGTGATATTGAGGCAGGTAGTTTCTGTGTTTACCATCCAGGTGCAGTTCATTGCGTCAGAGCCATACAGGGCAGGTAATATGCCACTCATCAAATTTCAATTAGTTTATTAAAGAAAGATAATGTGTGTGCGTGTGCACGTACACAAAAGTGTCCAGCCTAGGAAAATTGACATTTTCACCCTTTATTCAAATATTATTAAAGATTTTGTAAGAATATTGCTTAGTTGAGCTTGGAGTCTGTTTTTTTTAATTGTGATAATGCAATGAAACATGACAAATTGTACAGACATAATTTTTGGCCAGATTGTCATGCAAAGACATTATGAAGGCATGCAAAAAAAGAGAGAACAAACAAAATATTATTCACTGGTTATGTTGTACTAGTGAATGTATGCTTTTTCCCATGGGCGTCGGAAGCAAATAAAAAGTGGGTGGGTCAGTAGCGGCTAAGACAAAATATGATAGATGGGGAAAAAGTTTTGCGGGGGGTCTGGGGCTTCTCCCCCAGGAAAAAAATGATTTCATAGATGTGATTTCCTGCATTATGGTGCGTTTTAGGCCATATCCCTTTCCTATACCAAAAAAGACCTCAAACCAGTCAATACCAATAGTCTAATAAAAAGGCTATATTCATTTAACTGCCATAGAAATCAACAGTTTCACAGATAATGATAATGAACATGTTTTTTTATGCTCCGTATCCGATCCAGACAGAAAAAGTGCCGTTTACTAAACGATTGATTGGGCCAGACAAAATTACAGGAATCACTGAATTATTTACCGTGGCTATAGAGTAGGGGTAAGACGCATGGCACTAAGTTTTGACGCATATCGCGAGCATAGGTTTGAATCTGCCTTTTGCCACACTCGCTCTACTCCCTTTCCCCATCACATATCAGATCGGAAAGGTATTTATTTTCAATAAAAAAATAGAAAATATTAGAAATGGAGAAATAAAGCATTTAACATGTGTTTAATAATAAGTTTCTTAATAAGTTTCTCGGTTAAGGGTAGTCAATGTAAGCAGACATGTGCTGAATTAGAGACGATAAAAGTGAGTGGGTCTAATATCATTGGTCTTAAAAAGTGGCTGGGTCTTGTCCCACCCACACACAATGGTTTCGACGCCCATGCTTTTTCCTGTGACCTTTAAAAAATAAATAAAAGAGAGACCTGTAGCTGCAGTCTTCTTTTTTTCTGAATAATTTTGTCAGATAAGTAACTTAATAAAGATTAGTGTTTTGTTGGTCTGTCGTATTTATAATATATATATAAAATCCTCATATTTTGATGGTTTCATTGAACTTATAGGATATCCTAACAAATATCCCCTACAGACATCACTTTTGACCACTACTGTAAACACACACACACACACACACACACACACAGGTTTGTTTTTTTGAATTGTGGGGACATTGCATAGGCGTAATGGTTTTTATACCGTACAAACTGTACATTCTATCCCCCTTACACTGCCACTAAACCTACCCATCACAGGAAACATTCTGCCTTTTTACTTTCTCAAAAAAACTAATTCTGTATGATTTATAAGCATTTTGAAAAGTGGGGACATGGGTAATGTCCTCATATTTCATCCTCTCCTTGTAATACCTGTGTTATACCCATGCCATTATACACATTTATGTCCTGATATTTCACAAAAACACAAACACATACAAAAATATATGCATACATACACACTGGTATACACATTTGACATTATTTGTTTAATTTGTATAAAATATTTATTCAAAATTTCCAAACAGAAAAGGCACACTATCTATTCGTTTTGTTAGTGTCAGTATTGCCCAATATATTCATCTAAATTATTTAATATTATATTACATTATACTGATTATAATATAATACTAAAATTAGATCAGTATGTTATACTGATATCAAAACTGCATGTGAGGAAATTACACAGTAACATTGTAGACAATGTACAAAATATAAATTATTTTATAACGTATTCTCATTCATGTAAAATCCATTTTATTCTGTGTCTATTTAGCCTGTCGTGTATTGTTTTCTTGCAGTCCTGAGTATGGTGCCGGTCAGCAGTGTTGCTATGACAGCAGTGGAGCGCAGGTGCTCACGGGGGACTCTATTGGTGGCAGCACCCCTGATAGAGGGCATGACTGGGGGGAGCCGCCATACAAAAAACCTCCTAGAGTTCCAGCATTCTCACACTGGAAGTATGATGTCATCAGTTTTTACTACTGCTGCCTGTGGTCAGACAACTGTGAATACTACTTCACCCACCGCCCATCCAGTGACTGCAGAAAATATCGTCCTCCAAGAGCAGGTAAAGAACATGCATTTTCCGCAACAATGCTAATTTTCTTTCTTATATATACTAATCATTTGTTAACACAATGTATTTTTTACTTCAATGAGCTTATTGTTCTGCCTTAAATGGATAGTCCACCCAAAAATTAAAATGTAATGTTTATCTGCTTACCCCCATGGCATCCATGATGTAGGAGTCTTTGTTTCTTTATTAGAACACAAATGAAGATAACTCCAACCGTTGCTCATATAATGCATGTCAATGTTTTTTTTTCTATGAGAGTAAAAAACACACAGACATACGAATCCATATTAAACCCTGCTGCTCGTGATGATACGTTGATGTCTTAAAACACGAAATGATTGGTTTCTGCACAAAAAAAAAAACGAGCAGTATTTGTTATTTTTTACCTCGTAGCAGGTGAATCTCATCTACTATTCCCAACACCATTACTTCAAAACCCGGCGCAATCATATATATATATCAATCATATATATATATATATATATATATATATATATATATATATATATATATATATATATAGATAGATAGATAGATAGATAGATAGATAGATAGATAGATAGATAGATAGATAGATAGATAGATAGATAGATAGATAGATAGATAGATAGATAGATAGCCTCATTAGTGAAACTGATGTTTTAAGACATCAATGTATCATCACGAGCCGCAGGGTTTAATATGGATTTTGTTATGTCTGTGTTTTTTACTCTCATAGTGAAAAATACATTGACATGCATTATACGAACAACGGTTGGATTTACACCTTCGTCTTGGATGCCTGGGCGAAGCAGATAAACATAAAATTTTCATTTTTGAGTGAACTATCCCTTTAAATGAATACACTGTACATTGTTACCTAACTGTGTGATCTGTATATGTACATTTCTGGAATCCATAACTTGGACACAGTCACCACAGATAACATATCACTCTAAATTGCAATGTAGATGCATTGATTTTCTGTAAAGCTGCTTTGAAACGGTATGCACTGTAATAAAAAAAATTAAAAAAAACGCTAAACAAATAAACGTGAATTACATTGAAATTTTAGTCTGGGACTAGACTTAAGCCTTGTATTTGAAACTAGGGGTTTATTACTGTAAATATTGTTGTTTCAATTTTTGCCATTTGTTGACAGTAATAGTTGAGAAATGTCGGAAAATTATAGGGAGAAAATGAAATGTCGTGAACCTGATGCAACCAAATGCAAACTTCTCAAATTGGATACAATCTTTATATTTTTGTGCAAATATTGTTCTTTTCCACCTTTAGCTGCTGTCCTTGGTGACCCTCACTTCATGACATTCGACGGCGTGACTTTCACCTTCAATGGGAAAGGAGAATACAATCTGGTTCACTCTTCAGCCTATGAGCTGTCTGTGCAAGGCAGGACTGAACCAATGAAATTAGAAAATGGTGAATTCTATAACTCATGTATTAAAAATAGATTGAATCAGACCTCTCACACTGAATCGGCTGCGAAAATTGTCCTTTCAGGTACTGTGATTAAGGCAACACGACTATGTTCAGTGGCCATGAGGCAGAAAGACTCTGATGTCATCGAGGTGCGTCTCAGAGACCAAGTAGATGAGCTCCAGATCCTAATGAACCAACAGGTGCTTTCATTTTCTGAGCAAAAATGGATCGACCTTAAGGGTAAGACCAGTTTATTTATCCTCTTAAAGTCAGCTTTAGCTAAGCACAGTTTAATAAAAGCACAAAATGGAAGAAATATTTATTTAACACCCAATCAGCATACTATAATGATTTCATGTGAATCATGTGACGCTGAAGACTGGAGTAATGGCTGCTGAAAATGTAGCTTTGCCATCACAATGTGCAAATTACATTTTATAATATATTAAAGTAGAAAGCAATTATTTGAAATTGTAATTTGACAATTTATTTTTGTAAAATGTAAATGTTTAATTAATAAGACTTCAACAACTCTTGCTTCTATCTTCAAATTCTTGCTAAATATATCATTTGTTTATATAATTTTGGGCGGCATGAGCGTAAGTGAATGAGTAATGAGTTTAAGTTGACAGTTTCTTAATGTAATCATTGACATCCACAGTTTCTGTTCATTCAAATTCTGAGGGAAAAAACACCATACAGCACATGTACAAGATGAGTAATCATAGTCTGTTATGATTGGCAGATTAATTTTATTGGCCGTCTGTTCTCAATAAATATAGACGTCTATAGTGTTTGTGTTACTTGTTTTTATATATGATGCATCTGGGAGAACTGGCACCCCGACTGAGCCTGGTTTCATGCCCTGATGGAGTTTTGGTTCCTTGCCACTGTCGCCTTTAGCTTGGCTGGCTCATTAAGTGGCTTGGGGACACTTAAATTATGACCTAAGTTATTCAACTAAATATACAAATAAAATTAATTAATTAGGTCGTATTTAATTCTATAAACTATAATTATGATCTGCCAACATTGTTGCTATATGATAAATGAAAACAAGCTGATAACATCACTTTTTTCTCCAGAACGACTGTACAGCCGGATCAAATTTTGTTGCAATTTTGTCTTGTTTAACACTGTGAAGCTGCTTTGAAACTATCGTCATTGTAAAAGCGCTATTTAAATCAAGTTGATTGATTGATTGATCTGTGTCCTCCTCTCTCTGCTAACCGTTTTTTTCTTTTGCGATTTTCTTTCTCTGTCATTCCAGGTGTTTTTGTTTTTTCCCCTAAACCCACTAATGTGACAGTGATGTTTCCATTGGGTACAGGAGTAGAGGTCAGAGTAGGTGGAGGGGTCATGACCCTTACTGTTCTACTGCCCCAGGACTTACACAACCACACACAGGGTCTGCTCGGTACAATGAACGACGATCCTGAAGATGATTTCACCTCTAGTAATGGTGTGATCATTCCTTCCAATAGCAATGCACAGGACATATTCACCTATTGTGCTGGCTGTGAGTAACCATTTCACTTCACTTTACTCCATTTACCTGACAGTACAGTCGCTAATGAATTTGCAATGAAATTGATTGAAACTGCAATTACAAATGTATTAGTTCGATCATACGATTAATCACATACAGAATCAAAGTTTGTATTTACATAATATAATTGTGTGTTCTGTGTATAATTATTATGTATATTTGAATTCACACATATACATGTATATATATTTAAGAAATATTTGCATGTAGTTTTTTTATCCTGTACATTATATATAAATATGAATATTTTATATGTAAATATAACAAATTGTTCTTAAATTGATACATGCATGTGTGTGTGTGTGTGTGTATGTATGTATGTATAATAATTATACACACAGTACACACACATATTATATAAACACAAACTTTTATTTTATCATGATTAATCATTTGACAGCACTAAAATTCACAGTACTTGATTTATTTTAATCTATTGTGGTGGCAGGACAACAGTCACAGTAGGTGAAAAATACACATGGGAATATCTGTAATAAGGAAACATTAAGTTGTTTTCCAAATTTCCAGCTATAGCTGAAATCTTTTGTCTTCTTTTTTACTCACAAAATACCATGTGTTCGTCTTCAACAGGGGCCATTACAAATGAGACCTCATTGTTTACATACGACTCAACCCACCTCCTGAATGAATATTATTATGCCCCAAAGCATGATCCGTCATTCATCCCTAACTTTTCCATGACGGAAGACCCAGAGGATCCCCTGCTGGAGCCAACACTGAACTTATGTGCTGGAGAGGGGGCTTCATTCTGTAAATATGATGCACTAAGCATGCGCAGTCTGCAACAAGGCAATGCCACACTACTGTCCTACCGGAGTCATATGTCCAATAAGAAAGCTCTGGAACCTGGTGAGTGGGAACACAGGGAGCCTATTCTGAAGCAGCCTCCAATTCAAACAAATTTGATTTTTGCAGGAATGTTACCAACATTATTTCCCTTTCAAGATTTCAATGATTTAGGAGCTCTCTCATAATTTTTTTTTAAAAAAAACACTTTAATGAGCATGCATTTTCAGCCCTAAAGTCTGATGGATGAGCCACGTTCAAAGCTGTTTTAACATAACCGATATCGTTTATGTATTCATACGTCAATTAATTCTACATCAAATTAATTCTACATTAAACTGCTTTGCTGCTTGGCACCATGAAGTTGATTGTTAATGAAATGCCTAATCAAGCATAGATAATAGATCTATTATTAATTAAAGACTATCGGTTATAATTATTATTTACAGTATTGCTGATTAATAATATTAATATTTTATAGATTTTTATAAATTATTAAGCCTAAAAGGCCATGATAAAATTAATCTAACTTTTGTGGCTAAGTGCAACATTTTTACAACATTTTGCTTTATATTCATTTAATTTTACTTTTTGCATTGATATATTGTTATTAGTATTATTAATTAGTAATGATAATAATTACAGAAGTAGTAATGTATTTAGTAGTATTAGTATTTATACTTATAGTATACCAATTAATGTTATATTAATGCAATATTTTATTATATTAAGCTTAGCATTTAAACCATTGTAAAATTGCCTTTTGTAGCCAAATGCTCAATTTATTTATTTAATTTTGTGGAATTGTTTAATTTTAAATTTATTTTACTTAATTATTTTATTTTAAAATAATTTTGATGACATTTTTATTTTATTTTATTTTATTTTTTGTTTTATTGCCGAGTCTCTTCTAGAAAAGGTGCTTAGTGTGGTCACCTGAAGTTTGTGTTAGTGTTTTTTTTGTTTTTTGTTTTTTTTACACATGCTCATAGATTGTCATATGTTATGCATTTATATTTTGTTACAAGGTTACAGCCCAATGCCAGCATTATATAGTGATGATGTCACAGTTACATTCAGCTGTTCATTGAGCTTTAGACCAAATCAGTTGCAGATTTAAATAAAGCAGCACACTATTACAAATGTGACCTCCAAACATATCTCAGTTATAAAGCATTAGAGACTTGTATGATCTGTATAATATGTTTGTATGATTTTTTTAATGCCTGTGACTTTGTGATCTCAGTGCAATCCTGTGGCTGGCTTCCACCACCTAACCACGGTCAAAAAGAAGGAACCTTGTACCTGGAGAGGGCAACAGTCAAGTTCTCATGTAACAGTGGATACCGTCTCTATGGGTCCTATGAGCGTACATGTCAAGAGGACGGCATGTGGTCTGGACAAGATGCACACTGTGTGGCTGGTAGGTAAATGCAGACTTGGGTAAAGAAAAATTCTCTCATAATTTACTCACCCACCTGTCATTTTGAACCACTAGATGGCAGTGTTTCCCTTTTCAAAATGTATAATACTTGTGTGGGAATTCTTTGAAGGCTGTAGCAGATGATTCTAGTGTTTACTTTTTCCAACTAATTATATTATGGGTGATCTTAGCCATCTCAGTCAAACAATTGCTGTCCAGTATTTGGATACACTACCATTCAAATGTTTTTGAAAGAAGACTCTTATGCTCATCAAGGCTGAAAAACACAGTACAAACCGTGATATTGTCAATTATTACAATTTAAAATAATAATGTATTTTTAAAATAAAAATGTAATTTTTTCCTTTGATGGCAAAGCTGAATTTTCACCATCATTACTCCAGTCTGTAGTGTCACATTGATTTTGAACATATCATTTTTGAAAACAGCTAAATATTTTTGTGTAACGTTTAAAGGAACAGCATCAATTTAAAATGGCTTTTGTAAAGCTTTTTTAAGATAATAGTGGTCACTTTATGCTCACTTTTGATCAATTTAATGCATCCTTGCTGAATAAAATTATTAAGAGTAGTAAAATTACCCCATGATTTACTGACCCTCAAGCCATCCTAGGTGGATATGACTTTCTTCTTTCTGATGAACACAATCAGAGATATATAATATCATAACGCGTCCAATCTTTGTAATGGCATTGATGGGGGTCAATACTCCTCATGGCTTCAGGGGGTTAATAAAGACCTTCTGAAGCAAATTGATTGGGTTTTGTAAGAAAAATATCCATATTTAAAACTTTATAATGTAAAATATCTAGGTTCTCCCAGTCATATACACTTAGGATGGCTTGAGGGTATGGGTTAATTCGATTTTTTAAAGTGAACTACTTCATTCGTTTCTTTAAAAAAAAAAATGCTTACTGACCCCAAAGCAAACCTTTGAACGGTAGTGTATACCCAGTATCTCATCAGACACTAAATTTTCCTTTTTAGGTCTCTAAAGAGACGCCTCTCTTGAGACAGACCAGTCCATTGATCTGTCATTCATACAGACAGACAGAGAGTGCAGCAGTCATACAGACCGACCTGGATGTACTTGCGGTTGTTAACTCTTGACCCCTCGGTCTCATTAGAGCGGAACGGCATACTTCCTCTCGATAGGCATCTACAGGATGGATCTGTTTAGAATCTGATCTGGACTCTCTCCATCAAACACATGAATAGTTTATCTGCTCCACAGCTGCTGAGAATTCATCCCCCGCTGGCTCTCTGGCCTTTCTGGGGTTCGTTGGATAACTGGAGAGCCAAAACAAAGCAACAATACTTTACAACCTTTATAAAACACATCAGGCCTGCGATCCAAATAACATTGCGCTGAATTTATAGAATGCATGCTAAATACTAAATAACAAAAACTAAATATGGTACTGTTAGCGTTCACCTAATACTTTGAAGCTTGCAGTTTGTCTAACATGATATTGGTTTATGTTTGCCATTTATTTGCTGTCAGTAAAGGTACATTGCCTACAAGTACACTTTCTACATCAATAAAGCAGCCGCTACCTGCTTTATAATTGGTCGCCGAGTTTATTATTCAGCTTGATAATCATATTTGTGAACTCAGAAAGTTTCAGATAAAGGATTTTCATTAAACTCAGACACATTTGCTTACCTGCAAAGTTACTTTACTGTTTGTGTAGGCACTCTTTTATTACTGCAGGCCATCATTCGCCCGCCGCCATCTCACACAGCTAAACAGATCATTATTTATCATCAGGAAATTGTAGGAGAGGAAATTGTCTAGATGTATGGGTGCTCACACCGCTGCGGTCAGCCAGGTCGGTAATGTAAGCAGGGTTTAATCAAACTTTTGCCACTGACAAAAACAACCCTAAATAACCTGTTAAATACAGTGTCATTCCTACGTCTCACTCATCTGTTTCTCTTTTTTTCTGAGGTAGCAAGAAAAAAGAGACTGTTAGAAACTGGCTACCTCTCTTTACCTGTTACCTTGTTACATGTCTTGTATTCCAATTTTCATGTCTCATTTTCTCTATTCCTTCCTGCAAGGCCAATTTTTTATTTAAAAAAAATTGCATGGGGTGCAATATATGGGGGGTATATATAAAATATATGGGGGTATATTGGTCTTATTAGCTTATTTAAAGGAATTAAATAATTAAAGTGGATTTAAGAAAATAAAACATGGAAAATAAAATGGTAAAAGAACAGTAAAAGTTCCAGTTCAGTTATGTATATTTCTCCAAATGTAAAAATCCTAAATGTTTCTTGAAACGTCAAATTCAGTAACGATTTACATAAATAATGTCATATTTTCAATTCAAAATGGTGACATTTGCATGACATGATATTACTGCTGGTTGCTCAACGTTTTTATCGCAAACCGGTTTCAAATATTAAATGTTTAGTACTTACATCTTATGACGCACTCTTTAACTGCTATAACTAAAGTGTCACATTGGAATTCACACTAACAGTAAGCCCCGCCTTCTTTGATATCATTGGCCGTCTCACTCATTGTGACAGTGACGAGCGCTGTTAGACTGTTAGACCGATGAGGCAGGCTGACCTAAAAATGTTGGTTGTTTTCTGTTTGTTTCTCGCCCTACATGCCTCTACCATTTTTCTGAGTTACACTTTATTTCGATGGTCCACTTTATTTTGATGGTTCGATGGGCCACAGATATTTTGCTATCTATAAGAAACTTTGCAACTGCATGTCAACTAGCAGTCATTAGAGTATTAGTAGACTTCTTAATATCTGCTAACACTTACTTTTGATGCTCCCCAACAGACATTCTACTAAGCAACTATATGTCAACTTACTATAACCCTAACCCTAACCTAACAGTCTATTAACGGCCTACTATTACTCTCTGACTGCTAGTTGGCATGCAGTTGCAAAGTTACTCACAGTTAGTAAGTGTCTTAAAGGGATCCCATGGTGTTGAGACTTGTATGGCTTAATATAACATAAATGATGTCTCTTACTGAATTATGTGGTAGAAAACCCATTAAAAAGATCTACGTTATTTAATAAATCGATTTTATATTTGGACCATGGGCGGCGCCATTTTGTTTGCGTTCTAGGTTGATGACGTAGAGTGGTTGAACTCCTCAATCAGCTGGCGTTACCCGTTGCTATTTTTACCACAACGCAACTCGAAAATTGTTTCAGAGTTAAACAAAACAAATGAATTGCTTTGTAATTGTACTTAAAACACACTCAAACATACATGTGCACACAAACTCACCTACACAAGTCAGATCGGCGGGCGCGCACACACACACCTAGGTCAGCGACAGACTGCTCTGTCTCAATCGCATGCATCATCACCAAAACATCCTGCCTCTCTTCCTCACGTTACTTTATCCCATCGTCCTACCTAGATATTTCCCTCTGCTGGTCACATTAGGCATTACAGTTAATCTACTATCAACAGTCTATCTAGGATATCAACACAGGGAATAGATTGAGGGTTATGTATGCGCGCACGCAGTGCGTGCGTGTGTGTGTGTGTGTTCGCGCCGATCTGTTGGGGTGTGTGTGTGTTCGCGCCGATCTGTTGGGGTGTGTGTGTGTGTGTGTGTGTGTGTTCGCGCCGATCTGTTGGGGTGTGTGTGAGTCTGTGTGAGAGAGAGAGTTTGTGTGCACATGTATGTTTGAGTCCGTGAAGTCGGACAGCTGTTTGTAAATCGGCTGTACACTCGTTATTGCGGTGGAACGTGAGACTGAATGACTGCACTCGAACATGTCCACTATGGTGTCGGACAACACTACAAATGTCCGTCCCTTCAAATAATGCCCTATTTAAGGGTATAGGGTCGATTTCAGATTCAGCCCCTGTCGTGGAGACTGAGCAGCCCAACATCTCGATTGAAACAGAGCCTGTCGTGTGCGCGCCCGCCGATCTGTTTGTGACTTGTGTAGGTGAGTTTGTGTGCACATGTATGTTTGAGTGTGTTTTAAGTATAATTACAAAGGAATTCATTGGTTTTGTTTAACTCTGAAACAATTTTCGAGTTGCGTTGTGGTAAAAATAGCTACGGGTAATGCCAGCTGATTGAGGAGTTCAACCACTCTACGTCATCAACCTAGAACGCAAACAAAATGGCGCCGCCCATGGTCCAAATATAAAATCGATTTTTAAAATAACGTAGATTTTCATGGGTTTTCTACTACATAATTCAGTAAGAGACATCATTTATGTTACATTAAGCCATACAAGTCTCAACACCAGGGGATCCCTTTAAGGTAGACCCTCAAAATGAACATGTCTTGCTCTACCTGTGTCTTCTGTTCTTGTCTTTTATCTCATCTTCTCTCATCTTTAACTGTCTCTTTTCCTTTTTTCGGACTCCATACTTGTTCCTCGCTCTCCCTACCTGTCTCTCCTTCCTTTGTACCAGTTCATTTTCACTTGCTCTTTTTTTACTTGTCTCCCACTCCACTTTACCTGTCTCACTCTCCTTTCCCTTTCCTTTCGTACATGTCTCTCTCTCCCTTTCCTTTTCCCCCTACACATCTCTCTCTCCCTACCTTTCTTTTTCTTTTCTTTCTCATCATTAGCCATTTCTCTTTTCTATCTCTCTCTCTAAATCTCTTCTTTTTATGTCTATCTCTCCATACATGGTTCTCTTTTTAATTTTCATCTCTCTCCCGATAATCTCTACCCTCTATCTGTCATTTTAACATGTCTTGCTCTCCTCTTTACCTGTCTTTCTTCTTTACTGGTATCTCCTCTTTGTCTATTTTTCATTCTTCTTGACCCGTCTCATCCTCTCTATTCCTCTCTGTCTTTCTCTCCTCTTTAACAGTCTCTCTTTTCTATTCAACTGTCTCTCTGATTCCCTATATATCCTTCCTTTGTACCAGTTCGTTCTCACTACCTGTTTCTCTCTTTTTTTACATTTATATCCTATTTACTGTATCTATCAATCTCCTTTACCTTTCTGTTTCTCTTTGAATGTCTCTCTCCTTTTTGACTCTCCCTACCTGTCTCTCTTCTTCTTTCACTTCTTTCTCTTCCTAAATGTTTTTCTCCTTTGTATCTCTCTCCCTAACTCTCTTTTTTGTGTCTATCTTTCTTTCATCTTAATCTTTCATCTAATGTTTTGCTCTCCTCTTTACATGTCTTTTATTCCTCATTCTTTTAATTCTTACCCGTCTTTTCCTCTTCCTTAACTGTCTATTTACCCTTCTCTGACAACAACCTACCTCTATCTTTTCTATTTCCATTTCTCTCTCTCCTTACCTGTCTCGTCTTCATTTGTACCTGTTTTGTTCTGCCTCTTTTCCTGTCTTTCCCTTTCACTGACCATCTCACATTCCTCTCTTTATCCGCCTCTCCCTGCCTGTCTCTTTTGATTCCGCAACCCTTTATTTCAATGGTCCACTTCAGACATTCTATTAGGTAACTTTAATATAAGTAACTTTTCAACTACACTGTACATGTCAAGTTATTCTACTAATCCTAACACCTAACGGTCTAACAGTCTACTATAGTCTACTGGTGTAATGGTACATAGAAGTCAAGTTTTGGTACATACCTCGGTTTGGGTTCATTGGTTCATTCCAAGTGGCACCTGAGGCTTCCCATTTCACTGACACACGTTTCATCACTGGACTGTAGTAGTGAGACTTCCACAACACAAATCGGCATAATCCCAAATAATTTTGACTCAATAGGCGCTTTCACACTGAAGGAACCTTTTTATAGTTTCTAGAACTAATAGCAGAAGTAAATTGTTGGTGTGTATTCACCACAGGAACTCGGAATGGGATTTTAGTTCTAGTAACGCCTTTTGGGGAAACTTAATCAGCTCCTACTTTAGAGTAGTACAATAGGAACTAGTGATAAAAGTGTACGCTGATTGGCCGAATGCAAAAAACTGTGTATACACACACACACACACACACACAGATTATAGCCTATATATTTACTCTACAAACTAACTCTGACCTCTCAATCTTTACCCTAGGGAGAAAATCCAACGCAACTTTGAGAGGCGCAAGCAACATGTAACACGTAAATTCTGCTCAGCTAGCGACATCAACCACCCGGCACATGCTAATACTTTTTCACCTACTGTCTACTTCCTTTGTATCACAGTTCTATCTAATAAAGTTTAAGACAGGACTTTTAAACAGATTGTAAACGAATGAAGACAGAGAATGGGAGCGCTGTGTGCCATCAAAATTAATTTCCGCCATGCTGTCACAATAAGTCCCAACAACAGGCACGGCTTACACCCTTAAAGCTACACTGTGTGATATTTTCCCCAATCTAGCGGTGAAAAGGTATATGACCATCCAGTGAATAATAGTTTCTGTTCCTCTCAATTCTGATTTCGTTTTAATTCCTACGGTGGTCGATTTAGTCCAAGATTAACGTGGCAATCCCTCTCTTCACATTCAACACGTCAACACATTCAGGCGAAGCTTGAATTTACGGGTATGTCCCTCTTTGGCTAATGTACTTTCAAGATGGAGGGGCAACATGGCGACCGGCATTCAAACCCCTCACCCGTATGTATTTTCAATGGCATATTATAAACTTACGAGAATACTTTATTACTTGAAAGAAGTAAATATACATTAATGATCACATATATTTTTGAAAGAACTAAGTGTTTTTAGCTAAGAATAAACTAAAAATGTTACACAGTGTAGCTTTAAAAATAAAGGTGCCAGGAAGAACCAAAAATGGGGTTTCACAGTGATGCCATAAAAGAACCATTTTTGTTCCCCAAAGAACTGTTTTGTGAAAGCTTCTTTAAAGAAAAATTTTTTCTAACCTTTTTATAGTCTAAAGAACCTTTTAGCACTACAAATAATCTTTTGCGCAATGGAAAGGTTCTTTGGATATTAAAGGTTCTTCATGGAACCATAAACCCTGCCAAAGAACCATTTAAGATCCTTTATTTTTAAGAGTGTACATCACTTCAGAGTTCCTACTAGTGGTATGAATGCAACCAGAAAAAACGGCCTTAGGGGAACATTTCGTTCTTTGGGAACCACCCTGATGGCTTGGTCCTATAACTAAGTTCCCAGACCTACCCTGTGCAAAAGGGGCTATTTTAACTGAAATACTCCATCATTTATGGCCATTACAGATAATACATCATTCGAAACTGTAAAGGTCTATTTTTATTTGTGTACACTAACAATAAAAACAAAACATTGTGCTTTTTTAAAATAAAGACAACAAACAGGATGCCATTTTTTCCATCTCAGTTTCCTTTCCATGAAGTTTGTGGAGTGCGTCAAAATTTAATCGAGTCTCAGCATATAGGCTTCTAGCAAGCTTTTGCGTGCCATCTGATCTTTCCTTCTTCTTCTGCTCTTTATCCCATTGTGGCAGTTAACAAACAGCGTTGCATTACCGCACGCGCCCCCTTCTGGATCGAAGTGTGGATCGCTTGTGACTGACTGTATCCGTCGTCTGACTGTATTCACCGAACCATGACGTCCTGTACTGTGACAGAATGGGTCGAAAACAAGTATCGTTACACCCATACAGTCTACTCTAATGAAAGTTATTTGACATGTAGTTGACAAGTTACTTAAAAACAAGTTCCCCGTGAGGAAACAAGCTTATAAATCAAACAGAATTAGTGTTTTTTTGTTTTTTGTAAAAATTCAAGTTTTGTGTGATGGGTAGGGTTAGTGTAAATGTACCATTTTTAAAGTAGAGTGTGTGGAGAGTTAGGTCTGTGTGTGTGTTTGTGTGTGAGAGGTTGATTATATATGAATATTACTAAAATAATATTTTTTATTGTTGTTATTTTTTACTAAATAAAATATTTATATATTAATACCAATATAGTAATATTTCATTGTTTTTTATTATTATTTATTTAAAGAATGTTTAGGAAAAATAGTATAACAATTTCATTTTAAAGTACAACAGTGAAATTGCAATACTAATATCATCATTTTCAAATATAAAACTATTCAGAATTGATTTGGGCAGAAAACCACAGGGAGCCTCTTTTGTTGACAGCAGTCATTTTATAAAAGCTTCTTATTACAAATTTGGGAAGATGGTTGCCGCATGTTGCATTCCTGAATGCGCATTATAAGAAACCCAAACTCAGAGCAGATGATGAAATGAAGTACGAGCATGTATTATCAGCTACTGACATCCATCATGCTCTCCATGAGAATGATGTGAGACCAGTTTGGTGGGTGTTTTTCATTTACAAAAGTAATTTTTCAGTTGTCAAAAAGGATTCAGACAGATCCGCTCTAGTTAACGTGAAAGTATGACCTACAGATAACCCCCTTCCACACACATACAGTGCATCCTTTCATTCCTATGGTATGGCCGTATCTGTTGCTCTTGAGCATGTCAATAGTCATTACCTTTGTTTTGAAGGTCGGCCTTCCCAGACTTGCGGTCTTAAGAGCTGACATGTGTCGTAGTGTCTGAGAGGGGCTCAGGGCTGCACCTTCACTTGAATTGATAGTCCCACTAAACCTCTGTTTATTCCCATGTTCCAAGACAATGTGGGGTCTCCGTGATCTTTTCCTCCTTATCTGTTCCTCTACTTTCCCTCTCTCGCTCTCTCCTTCTCTTTCTTTTGTTCTGGCTGATAAAGGTTGACATCCTAGCCCACATCCCTGTCAAGCATGTCAGCGGCGCTGGGATCAAAGAGCTGCCCCGGCCTGTAATTGACTTCCCATTACAGCGCTCTGAACCCCCAGCAAATAACCCTCAACAGTTGGTTATTTGCATGCATTCCAGCACAGTTCAAATTCACAGGAGCAAACAGCAGGAAAGTGAGGGTGAAATGAAGGAAGTGAAAAGTGCAGGTTTACAAAAAGGACAATCATGTGGTTTTGTGTAGGGCTGTAACTAACTAATTATTTTGATAACCTGTTGATTACTTCCTTAATCATGAAGTATTAAGTAGTATAAACCTTTTCATTAATAATAATAATAAACATTTCTTGAGAAAATCAGCATATTAGAATGATTTCTGAAGACTGGAAAATAAATGAAAAGAAAACATTGCATTTTAAAATATATTCATATATAAAATACTTTATATTGTTATAATATTACTGTTTTACTGTATATTAGTTTTTTTTTTTTAATGCAGCCATGGTGACATTTAAAATTGCATTGATTCCAAACTTTTGACTGTGTGTGTGTGCGTGTGCGTGTGCGTGTGCGTGCGTGTGTGTGCGTGCCTGTGCGTGTATGTGTGTCCTTGTTTATATAACATTGTGGGGACCAATTGTCCCCATAAGGATAGTAAAACCTGAGATCACCTACTTTTCAAAAGGCTTGTAAATCATCCAGGATGAGTTTATTTGAGAAAGCAAAAATGAAGAATGTTTCCTGTGATCGGTAGGTTTAGGGGCATGGGCAGTGTAGGGGAACATTGTGTGTGTGTGTGTGTGTGTGTGTGTGTGTGTGTGTGTGTGTGTGTGTGTGTGTGTGTGTGTGTGTGTGTGTGTGTGTGCGCGTGCGTGCGTGCGTGCGTGCGTGCGTGCGTGCGTGCGTGTTTGTGTGTGTGCGTGCGCGCGCGCGCGCGTGCGTGCGTGCACATGCTTGTGTGTTTTCTTTATTTTCCTCAGTTGTTATTGTTTAGAAAATTGTAAATGCTCACATTATAATAATAACTGTTTTTATTTTATTTGAATTTTTTATAGGATTTCATTGTTCCTTATAATTACTGACTAATCTAGATGGGATGTTGCAGCTCTAGTTTTGAGAGTTGAAATTGCTGTTGTGTTGGGTCCGACCGCATCTGGACTCTGTGTATATAAATGTACGTCACTGCACTGCAGATGCCCGAGTCTCAACATATGGCACTGATGCTGCAACCCTTTGTCAAATTACGCTGGTTATAACTCTCTACACAAAAAGAGGCACTTGATGGGAGAAAGGGGGCTACAGGGATGGAAAGAAGTCGATTAGGGAGAGAGCAGTGAAAGTAAAAAATTAATAATTTTCCAAGTTCCAAAAACATATACATATCTCTTCATAGCGGAAACCCACGTATGAGTGCACAAGTGAGACAGGCCCAGAAGGACATGGAATGGCACGACGGGAGGGTTCATGAAGAAATGACAGGCACAGCCGCCAGGGAAAATGCGTTGTGACAGACTGAACTCAGCAGCAGAAAGAGGAGGAGGAATATGATGCAGAATAAAACTGACAATGTGAGTTTAGCCGCTAACTTGCTCTTTTTCTTGTTCCCAAGGGAACGTGTCATCAGCATCGGTCCAATTTACCTGCAGCCCTCTAGTGCGTTTGAGGCGGCTAGAAAAACATCCTGGACTGACATCAGTATCCTAGCAAAGACAGTGCTGTATACATTATAGAGCCAGCAACAGCTGCACGTTTTAAATGTTGAATATAATTCACTAATTATCTATTCTCTAATCACTATTATTATTATTGCTCGTACTATTATTATTATTATTATTATTAAAAGATGTTTGTTCTACATTTATCCGCAACTTATCAAATCTTTTGTGCTATAGAAAGGCTGCGGAGTTCGGTTTGAAAGAAGGCTCTTAGGCTCAAGGCTGCTTTATTTGTTTAAAAAGATATCACAATTTAAAATAACTGGTTTCTATTTGAATATATTTTAAAATGCACTTTATTCCTCTGATTTCAAGGCTGGATTTTCAGCATCATTACTCCTGTATTCCGTGTCACATGATCTTTCAGAATTAATTTCAATATGCTGATTTGGTGCTCAAGAAACATTTATTATTACCATCACAGTTAAAAACAGTTGTTCTGCTTAATACTTTTGTGGAAACCATGACACTTTTTACTCAAGAATAAATGATGAATAGAAAGCTCAAAAGAAAATGTAATAATAGTTATAACATTTAAATAATTTATTCTTTTTTTGTAACAATGTGAAAGACTTTACTGCAAATTTAGTCTGGTATAGTGTATGAATTATACTTCAAATTGTGTCTTTTTAAGGAGAACTGTACAATTACTTTTCAAAGTCATCAGTCTTGTCTGATGATCAAACAAAAAAATGTAAACTTTATACCGATCAGACATAACATTATGACCTAATATTGTGTTGGTCTCCCTTTGCTGCCAAAACAGCCCTGACCCGTCGAGACATGGACTCCACTAGACCCCTGATGTTACCAGCAGATCTTTTAAGTCCTGTCAGTTGTGAGGTGGGGCATCCACGGATCGGACTTGTTTGTTCTGCACATTTCACAGAATTTGGAGGCCAAGTCAACACCTCAAACACATTGCTGTACTCCTAAAACCATTCCTGAACCATTTTTGCTTTGTGGCACGGCACATTATTCTGCTGAAAAAAGGGCCACAGCCACCAGGCCATCCACGTGATATAAAAGAAAACGTGATTCATCAGACCAAGCCACCTTCAATTGCTGTTAGCGCTTTCAGTGGTAGACAGGGGTCTGCGGCTATGCAGCCCCATATGCAACAAACTGCGATGCACTGTGTATCTTCTGACATACTACAGTCGCTCATCTGTTTGATCAGACCACATCAATGAGCCTTCGCCGCCCATGACCCTGTTGCCGGTTCACCACTGTTCCTTCCTTGGACCACTTTTGATAGATACTGACCACTGCAGACCGGCAATACCCCACAAGAGCTCCAATTGTGGAGATGCTCTGACCCAGTCGTCTAGCCATCACAATTTGGCCCTTGTCAAACTCACACAAATCCTTACGCTTGTCCTACTTTGCTTCTAACACATCATCTTTGAGGAAAATATTTTAACTTACTGCCAAATCTATCACACCCACTAACAGGTGCCATGATGAAGAGATAATCAGTGAGTGCGTTTACATGCAAGTTCTTAAGCCGATTATGCCTAATAAGCCGACAATGAACGTGTCATGTAAACGCGGTAACCCGTTTTCTTTTATCTCAATAAGGTCTTAAACGGTGTAAGCATAAACCGGTCGGCACAGCACAGGTAGTTTTTTGCTTCTTACCTTGAATTCGCGCTGCATGTAAACGCATTAACCTGCTTTCTGTCGGCTTATTGAAGTGTGCATGTGTGATAGGTGACAAAAACGCAAACTTAGAGCACATTTAAATGCATCCAGACAGAGCGAGCTAGTGTTTTGTAAGATGTGTTCTTATCTCATGCAGCAGAAGTAGAAGCGGTTCAGTCAAAACGCTGCATAACCGCTGCATGAGGGATAATATGAGCCGTAAATCTCCCGCTGACACGGCGCACGCTTTATTTAACATCACAACTGACGTCACATTTGAAAATCTTAGAGTCAGATACGGACACCATTATTTTTGACGTCACTACAAGGAAATAACCCGGTGTATTAATAAAGTCATGTAAACGCAGTTTACTTGCGTTGTCAGTTAACTGGTTTGTATGTAAACGGGGAAAACTGATTATTTCAATAAGCTGATTTTTTGAGTTATCAGCTTACTGGTGTGCATGTAAACATACCCAGTGATATTCACTATGTCGATCTAGAGTGGCATAAAAGTCGCATGAATTCTGATATGACTTTTCAGACTGCAGTCACTTTGCAAACATCTGACCTGTATCGGATTTAGTACCACATATGGAAGTGGCCCAAGTCAGAATTGAAAAAATCGGATTGCATGTGGTTTATGCTGTTTAGACTGTCATGATGATCAGAGCGTTCAGACTGAAATGGATTTCCAGAAATGCAATTTGAATAGGATTTCAAACCACATATAAATGTAGCTTGAAATGAATTTGTATAAATCCACATTTCATGGGATTTTTGGACATTCACACTAAATCGGATTGCTAAATCGAATTGAATTTCAATCGGATATGCACAAAAATCATATTTGAACTTACAGTCTGAACGTAACCTGAGCACGTGAGCAAAAAAAGTCTGAACATAAAATTAGAACACCCTAACAATGCCATAGCAACAGTCTAGTACCTGGGATCAGTTCAGGCTTGCATGGTACATCTTCTCAGTAGTATTGGTTCTTATTTACTTTTGTTCAGGGTCTTTTGCGTACAAGCACATTTATACTGTTGTCTGTTGGCAGAAAGATCTATGCCCCAAAAATTGGCAATATTATTGAGCATTTACTGGATAAAATGCTCACAAATTGTTTAGCCAGACATGTCTTCAGCCTGTTTGACGTGAGGAATTTAACCTGAGGCTAAAGGAAGTTTGTGGTTCTGATAAAGACCACAGTTTCATTTGCATTGGAAAACTCCACTGATTATTTAACTTTATTAACAGACGAACACCCAACTGGATAAAATGCAAACCAGGCTTTGACACTGAATACAGCTGCAGTATTGGAGTTTGCAGTATTCTAGTTACTCTGGATAAAGGTGTCTGTTAAATAAATAATTGAAAATGTACAAGTGTAGTCTAATGTTGCACACTATTGTACAGGGTGTAGACATCATTTTAGCTTGGCAAACAAAGTTTCGGCAGTAGAAAAAAAAGTTTGAATTATTTGTGCTATAATTAGATTAACCATTACAAAAAAGGGACTGTGGAAGTATTAGTACTCCAAGATAGGCTACATTAATAAATACATACAAAAAAATACATACTGGGATTGTCTGAAAAGCATGGCCGTTACTTTTTTGTTCATTGAAGCACAGCCATCTTCTTCTTTTCGAAATTTAGAACCACAATTTTATTATTAACTACTAACAAATGTGTATTTACATTTTTCTTAACAGATAATACGTTGGCCATTGTCCTGGGGAGTGTTGGTGCAGTGTTGGCGGTGGTTGTCATGGTGATTGCAATTGTCGTGTACACAAAGAAACAGAAGAAGTGAGTCCAAACGTTTCTTTTCTGTGTGTATGAAATTGCATAATGCATAATGTTGAGTAGGTTTTACATTTGAATTTAAACTTATGTTGTGACCGTTAAAAAAAGTATGTACTATGTAATATGCATGTGTAGTATGAATGTAAACCAGACTTGCTAGATCCACCATGTTGCCATTATTAAGTGACCAATCAGCGTCAGTTGCGTCGCTTCACCTCCATTCCTAAATCATTCTCCCGTGGCCTCATGGGATAGTAAAATTTCCATCGAATGCGCTCTTAAAAATCTTGCCAGAAGTAGTAGGTCATCCAGGGATTTTTCGCCTACTGTTTTTCATATAGTATAATTTCGGACATACTACTCTGTAAGCGTACTGTTTTTCACAGTGGGGAAGTATTTCGATTTCGGACAGAGCGTTTGTTTAGTAGGCGAAAAATACCTGCATGACCTTCTGCTGACGAGATTCTAGAGCTCGCATTTGACAGACACTTTACTCTCCCATGATTTTTAAATGTTTTTTAGACAGTATATAATTTTGGATGCAGCTTATGGCTTTGTTTTTTTCCATAGCAGATGACTTTGTAAAGAACTATGTAAAGAACTATTTCCCATGCGTTTACAATAAAGAGGGGTGGAAGTTTTGGTTATATAAACTAATGTTCCAAAGGTTTTTGGGGTCGGTAAGATTTTTAAAATGTTTTTGATGGAATTCTTTTCTGCTTACCAAGGCTGATTTAAAAAAAACAAAAATACAGTAAAAACTGTATTATTAATATGAAATATTATTACGGTTTAAAATGTATATAGGCCTATATATTTGACTTTTTATTTGTTTATTTATTCCTGTAGTGGCATGATTTAGTTTCTCAAGAAATGCTTCTTATTATTCAATGTAACAATACAATCAATGTAATAAACAATAGCATTTATTTGAAATGGAAATCTTTTGTTGCATTATAAATGTCTTTACTGTCACTTTTGATCAATTTAATGCGTCCTTGCTAAAAAGAAATCTATAAAAAATACTGACCCCAAACTCATTCATTGTAATTAAATGGGGAAAAATGTGCACAATTGTGTACAATTTAACAAAATATGTTACGTTAAATGGGTTAGGATATAGCATGACTGAATAAATACTGTAATGGCATTATGGCAGTAGAGAACCATTACTTTAAATATACCAGTCAATATTTGCAACAAAAAAAAACAAAAACAAAACAGCATTACTGCAGTCAAACCAGCTTTTCTTCTGAAAGTTATTTATGGTTATATAAAGCAAATGTGTCATGTTTGAACTTTCCCAATAAAGTGTTTGCTCTTGTCATATATAATCGTGGCATGTGATAGCGTTGAAGTCATAAAGCTCACCTGGGCCGGAAACCCATAAACTACTGTCACAGAAAACATGATTTATATCACCCATTTATCTTTTATGTAGTATAGTATATATATGTGTATGTAGTATATATAGTTTTTGTTTCATATTCACAAAGCATATGATATCATAAACCAAAATATAGCCATTAACAGCCTACCCCCCCCCCCCCAAACACACACACACACACACTAGTAAACCCCCACCCCCCTTTTCTCCTCTCTCCCCCGGTTATAAAGCCTCTAGCTTTCAGTTAGATCATGTCTAGAGTTTCAGCCATGGGGGGTGATGTCTCACCTGCCCCTCATAAAACCCATCACTCTTTCATCCTGTGGTTGGGAAGGTAATCAGAGAGCACTGGAGTCAAAGGTGCACACCTGTAATGAGAGAGAGAGAGAGAGAGAGAGAGAGAGAGAGAGAGAGAGAGAGAGAGAGAGAGAGAGAGAGAGAGAGGAGAGAGAGAGAGAGAGAGAGAGAGAGAGAGAGAGAGAGAGAGAGAGAGAGAGAGAGAGAGAGAGAGAGAGAATGCAGCAGGATGTACTGTCACTCTACTATCCTTACAGACACTGATAAAACTAAAGGGTGTGACGCCACACAGTCACAGACCCCTATATATTTGGTTATACAGGTAAGCAGGGTCTCTCTTTCTCTCTTTATATGCAGGTATATGTGTTACAGGCCCATTACTTATTCTAGTTTTTCTGTCGTCATGCTAGTACACTTCAAATAAGCTTCCAAATGTGTAAACTCTTCACCCAAGACAAAATAGCTCTGCTTCAAAACCTAGCTGCCACACTAATAGCACTCTTCACAGCATATTCCTGTGTTGTTAAAATAACAATGTGATAATGTTACTTATAAAAATGCTTTTTTTTCACTGAGTATGTCCTATTATGCAGATAAACTTAGAAGAGCTATCTTAGAAAGAATTGTAATGTGTTGATAGGGTGTATATGTCTAGTTAGATGATTTAGGTTACTAGAAAAATATTTTAAACCAAGTATAATTGTTTTCTAGAACAAATATTTAAAGACTCTTAAAATAAATAAATACATTTACTGGAGGTACACTTGTTTTATTTTCTGAGAATAGGCCTATATCTTACATTTATTTTTCTAATCCCGGTTGATTATCATTCTTTTATTTTTATATTTTAAGAATAACCACATTTCAACAAATGTATTAATTTATGCATTCAGTTTTTTTTTTGCGGGGGTAAAAAATATTTATTTTCAAAGAATATATTAATATATCTTATATTATAATCTTTATGCAATTTATCCTCTCAAGTATTTGTTTGTATTAAGGATGAATGAATGAATGAATGAATGAATGAATGAATGAATGAATGAGGCATTTCTATAGCGCTTTCATACTACTGTACACCCAAAGCGCTTTACACTCATGTCAGGGGTCTCTCCTCAGCCGTTGTAACTCACCGTTGTACTTTTAGGACCTCGGTTTGACTTCTCATCCGAAGGACGGTGTTCTTTGATAGTATAGTGTCCCCGTCACTACACTGGGGTGTTAGGACCCACACAGACCACAGGGTGAGCACCCCCTGCTGGCCTCACTAACACCTCTATCAGCAGCTACCTGGTTTCCCCAGTTGGTCTCCCATCCAGGTACTGACCAGGCTCAGCCCTGCTTAGCTTCAGTGGGAAACCAGTCTTGGGCTACAGGGTGATATGGCTGCAATGGATGGATTAAGATGTAGGTACTCTTTATATTAGGTTTCTTTATCTAAACTACTTTGTAAATGTGTCTACAGAATTGAATGATGTAATTACATGCAGGTATTTAAAAAATATAAGTAAAACATAAAGCATGCATTACACAATTTTCACTCTATCCAATATTGATTTAAATGTTAGTACATAGTAGTTAAAGACACTTAATATAAAGTTGGTCCAAGGTTAAGATATTTTAAGTTGGCCCAAGATAATGATATTTTTACCTAAAAACAAAAATATAGATTAAAAACAATTTATTTTTAATGGTCCCTTTAACACTCTGACTAGTAATGTTGCTCCTACATGTCTATTAACTCAGAGTGTTAGTAGAGTTTTTGCATCTGTTCTTTTGTCCTCAAGCCTTTTAATCAGATCATAGATAATCTAAATCGTTAAAACTGTTTTGAAAATGTCTTTTACATCCACTTATGTTCCCTCTTTGTGTACACTTGTATACTGTGTTTGCATGTGTGTGTGTGTGCGTTTGTGGTGTATATGTCTGTCTTTATGTCGCCACATATGTATCTCTCTCGGCATCAGTCTGTTTCTTTTGTTCCTTCTTTCATCTGTGTGTGTGTGTGTGTGTGTGTGTGTGTGTGTGTGTGTGTGTGTGTGTGTGTGTGTGTGTGTGTGTGTGTGTGTGTGTGTGTGTGTGTGTGTGTGTGTGTGTGTGTGTGTGTACGCGCATGCGTACATTTGTGTGTGTGTGTGTTATGTGCTTACCTGCTTCCCTGCTTACCTGCCCCAGACTACCTGGTACTTTCCAGCGATTGGATTTCCCAGCAGGCCTCAGCAGGCCTTTCTCCCTCCCACTGCAAAGTCATTAACACTCACTCACACACACACACACACACACACACACACACACACACACACACACACCCTCTAATGTGCTATTATGGTTCCTCATTCTGGTCCTATCACACATCAAAGTCAGAACAGGGGCCCGCACCGGAGAGATGGTTATCAGTAAACACTTTTGCCCATTGAACATTTACTGTATCTTATAATTATAAAGGCTTAAGGAGTGTATGAGGCTAATAAACATTTAAGGAAATTAGTTTGAGTTGAGTTTATATAGTGATGCCCAATTCACACTAAATATCTGGTTTACAAAAAAACATGGTTCTCTTATAACTACTTGTTTTTTAAAATAATTGTTTGTATTTGCTGTTTACACCTAGTATTAAGATGCGTTTTGGTTGATTGGATTACAAGTAGACGGAAGAGACACATTCCCGTTTAGACTTGGTGTTTCATTTTTAGAGGGGGTCTGTGGGTAATTGTAGGCTTTTTCAGATTTTTTGATTTAATGGACGAAATAAGCTTGCACAATATGCATATGAATGTGAAAGGAGATGGCAGAAAAATATGTAGAAAAGCATTTGCCTTTTCTTCTTTGATAGCCACAAGACCACGGCAAACACTGAGTGTGTATTAGTAATCAGGAAAGTGTGAGAACTTGCTTGGTAGGTTTTTTTTACATCTTTAAACCAAACATAGGTCTTCAACGGACAGTTTAAATCCTGTCTGGCTAGCACATTTCCTATAATGTCTACTACTCATTAGGTCAGTAGATGGAGATTGTGCGGTCTTTTTTGGCTGTTGCATTGTACCACATGAGTGTTTACACTGCAAACACAATCAGTTTAATACGTTTTCAGCTACCCAGGATGTGGTCGAAAGAACATTTAGACCCCATTACACCTGTATTTTGTGTTGTCCAATTGTACCAGATGTAAACAGGGCCTACATGAGTAAATATGTTCTTTAGTGGTTCTTGACAGTGCTTTAAGTTCATTTAAAAGATTGTATTGTCCATTTGTGTTTGCTTTAAAGCTATCTATACAGTACTAACTAAATAAGAGAGGCTGATCTTCTTTCAAACTAGTTCTCATATCTTGGTCTGTTAGGCCTGTGATTTATATATACCAGAAAAAGATGATAGTCTTAATGAGCTCTTGGAATGCCATAAAGAAAAAGCCTTGGGGGTGTTTCTGATCATAATGGTGCGGACAGATTCAAAGAGCCAGGACTTTCTGTACACCTGTGTGTAGCCAAAGGGAGGAGACGTGAGTGTGCGTGCGTGTGCGCGCAAGCGTGCAAACATGCAAATGTAAATGC
This sequence comes from Pseudorasbora parva, assembly GCF_024679245.1. Lineage (NCBI taxonomy): Eukaryota > Metazoa > Chordata > Actinopteri > Cypriniformes > Gobionidae > Pseudorasbora > Pseudorasbora parva. The sequence continues at coordinate 51,167,120 of NC_090174.1, forward strand.
TTGTTTCTTCATGTGTTTCTGATATATTCTGATAGTTTCGTACATATCAATGATCATTATACTGTCTTCATTTTTTTTCAGAGAGGCGATGAAACAACACGGCGACAAGGTGACTTATCAGCAGCATGCATCACAGCTGTGATGTCCATCAAGTCTACATTCTTACACATTTGTAAAAATGTTTTATTAACAGTATTACATTGGGTAACACTTTATTTTTTAGTCCACTTTAGACATTCTACTAACTGTAAGTAACTTTGCAACTACATGTCAACTAACTGCCATTAGAGTATTTGTAGACTGTCTGATTAATATTTAATAAAACTTTATTTTGTTGGTCCCCCAACAGACATTCTACTGACTGTAAGTAACTTGGCAACTACAATTCAACTTATTCTACTAACCCGAACCCTAACCATAACCAACCAGTCTAATGACAGTCTACTAATACTCTAATGAGAGTTAGCTGACATGTAGTTGCAATGTTACTTATAGTTAGTAGAATGTTGAAAGTGGACTATCGAAATAAAGTGTAACCTTAAATTGTGTATAAATCTTACATTTCTAATTTAACATGGCCATGGACAGTAGTTAGTATCTTTTTTGACTGATATGTCTGCAAAGCAAACATTGAAAAAATTCTGATCAGTGTAACGTCTTAGAATGATCCATCTGGCCCTTACTATGTAGTGTTGTCTTGTATCTCTGTTGATGCCTCTAAGTTATCTCTAGAATTGTTGTCTGGCTATGAACCACAAATGGGAAACTAAAAAAATTGCTCTGTAGTTAAATAATATGCTGTTTATTCTACATGTATCTCACCCCTTGCAGGTTTTATATTGAATATTTGGGCTAGATTTTGGATATGGATATTAGAAATGCTTCCAGCTACCAACAGCATGTTGTAGTCAAATATCAATTTAACACATTTTGCCAGTTTATAAGCCTGCGGATTCAACCTGGGCCTTATAATATGATTCCAAAATGTTAAGATGCTGTCTTAGAAGGCAGTTGCCTAAGTAGGCAGCAATCGAGGCAACTCACTGTAGGTTTAGGAACAAAGCTTATGTGTGAGTTTGCAGGTCTTATCATTTATGTTTCAATTCAGCTGGATTTTGCAATAAAGCCACAAACAATGTTTTTTTTTTGTCTCATTTTACACACAAACCGCAAAAAGCACTGGCATAAGGGAAGCAGGATCTGGATCGTTGTACATGGGCAAACCTCTACAGAAAATGTCCTAGCCACACAGTGCTTTCACTGGAGTAAATTTTCTTTTGGAAAACAAACGTTGGGAAGAGAATGAGAAACAGGAGGTACGTACGGCCCATGCCCTGATGACTCTGAGTGATAGATGGTCAGCATGTGCGGCCGCTGCTCACCCCAATTAAAATGATCTGGACCACTTGACAAGAAGTGTTTCCACTGTGTATGTGATTTGAACTAGCACTCTTTCCCACTTGCAGATGTTCATTGTGTCTTTTGCCAAATATTTGGTTGGAGACGTTACTTTAAAACGATGCAATGCACCACCGTTGCGGAGCTCCACACCACGGTGGTCTTCACAGATAAGGATAGAGGACGTTTAATCATACTTTGTTCTAATTTCAGATCTTTTCATGTGTTAGTCTGCCTTGGGAAGGAGATGCAGTGGAGCAGGACTCACTTGGGGTTAGTCAGACTGCGATGAATAAGATGAATACATTCTTTTGTGAATGCTTTCAATGTGCTTGCGTTTATTTAGCTTGATTAGTTTAACTGGAGTGAAGTGCAGGTAAATCTCTCTGATTTGTTCTGGCCTGTTTACTTTCAAAGCCCAAATTTCTCATTACATTACCCTTTTATCCTGTTAAACAGTGGGATTTAGCACATCTTACGTTTGTTTGACACTCTTGTGCAGTTGTAAACGTTCAGAAAGCTTATGTCAGCTTGTCACTCGTGTAATCCATCAGCTTCTCAGCCAGGCAGATATTCAGACACCTCAACTCATCTGGAAAGTTTAGGATTCCCAGAATCAACTCGGGTCAGGAGTCGAGCAATCTGACTGAAGACAAACGGGTAAACGCACTGAAAATAATTTGGTGTAGGATTCACTCAGAAAGTGCAAGTAAATTTCACAAATAATTACAAAGAAACAGCAAGTTACACAATGAACTAAAGTGACAATTACTTTGGTGTTTTTTATTTTTTTATTTTTCATTTTTAGAATTTCACCTGAACTCCACTTGAATTATTGTCAAAGTATTGTCGTAGAATCAATGAACCTTTCGTATTGATTCGACAAAATGAATCTGCATAGCACTGAGTCTGGTTTTTGTGTTTAGATTGAGCTTGGATAAAATAAAAGCCATCATGCGTGGTGTGCTTAGAGCTTAAAGGGTTGCCATGATGCTGTGACAACACTACATCCATGCTACCTCCAAGACTTCTACTTGAACTAAGAAAAAAAAGGGTAGGCTCAGTGACATTCTGGGAATTCAGCCTAATGCACTTCAGAAGGGTATGTTGCGTTCACTTGGTACAGACCACAACACCAGTACGCAACCCGGTACACTTGTTCAGTCCACTTTTGGTGCGCCCCGGAGTGCAATTGCTGCATTCACACCGGCCCAAACGAACCACGCCAAGGAGAACAATGAACTCTGGTGCAATTCAACCAAACTAAATGAGGCAGGTGTGAATGCACCCTTAATCCGGGAAGGGATACATTCCCAACCGGATTGTGACTTTATGACATATTGGCCTATTTTGTTATGTACTGGCCTGTTGTGAGGAGACAGGTTCTGATGCCTGTACTGAACTGTGATGGGCAACATCGTGACTGACGAGAAAAACCGGTATGCTTGAGCATTCTGTCCTTAGGGTTGCATCTTGTGACATCATGTTTCTTTTTATGGTCTGTTTACATGTCTTTGGTCCATTTTGCATTCATATTTAATTCGAAACAAAGTTTGTTTGGAAGCGGACCGAGACCCATCTTTTCAACCTCATTCTGCTTGTTTGGTGCGCACCAGGGATTCGGATGGCAGCCTTCACACTCACACAAACAGAGCAATCGGACCAGGGTTTGTTTTAATCACACCAAACATGCCAACTGTGAACACACAGTAAGCTATTTCTGATAAACGCTGTTGATTTGAAATCACCAAAACAAACACGGTCCTTCCCAAAAGGATCACACCCCTATGATGCCTCTGCCCCCACATTTATGTACATGTTATGGAACACAAAGCAACAACTGGTGGAATCTGCTGTGACTGCCGCCCGAGGATATGCTGTCATCAAGAAGTGAAAGCAATTTGTGTTGCTGTGATAATTCAGGTCAAATTTTTATTAAGCTCCTCTATTCCTTTGATGGCAAAGTCATCCCTTCCATCCAAAAAATACAAGCTGTTTTAATGAACAGCCCCCTACGTAACATAATAGTTCAAGTACAGTCCAAGAAAGTGTTCACAGCACTTCACTTCAACTTTTCCACATTTTATTATATTACGGCCTTATTCCAAAATGGATTAAATTCATTATTTTCTTCCCAATTCTACAAACAATACCCCATGATGAAAAGATGAAAGAAGTTTGTTTAAAATATCTTTGTAAATGTATTTTAAATTGGGGGAAAAAAATCACATGTACCCTCTACAGTATTCACAGGCTTTGCTTAATACTTTTTTGAAGCACCTTTGGCACCAATTACAGCCTCAAGTCTTTTGGTGTATGACATTTAAGGACATTCACAGAGTTGTCCTGTAGCACTCCTTTATCTTGACTGTGTGCTTAGGGTTGTTGTCCTGCTGGAAGATGAACCTTCGCCCCAAGTCCAGAGCGCTCTGTAGCAGGTTTTCATCATGGATGTCTCTGTACATTGCTGCATTCATCTTTCTCTCAATACTGGTTAGTCTGCCAGTTTGTGCTGCTGAAAAACATCCCCACAGCATGATGCTGCCACCACCATGCTTCACTGTAGGGATGGTATTGACCAAGTGATGAGCGTGGCCTGGTTTTCTCCAGACATGATGTTTGCCATTGAGGCAAAAATCTTTGTTTCATCAGACCAGAATTTTTTTTTTCTCAAAATGTGTCTTCCATCTGGCCACTCTACTACAGGCCTGATTGGTGGAGTGCTGCAGAGATTGCTGTTGTTTTGGAAGGATCTCCTTTCTCCACAGAGAAATGCTGGAGCTCTGTCATCCGGTTCTTGATCACCTCACTAAGGCCCCTCTCCGATTGCACAGTTTGGCCAGGTGGCCAGCTCTAGTAAGAGTCCTGGTGGTTTCAGATGTCTCCCATTTATGGATGATGGAGGCCACTGTGCTCATTGGAACTTTTAATACTGCAGAAATTTTCCCCAGATCTGTGCCTCGATAAAATCCTGTCTCGGAGGTCTACAGACAATTCCTTGGACTGCATTGCTGGGTTTGTGCTCTAACATGCACTGTTAACTGTGTGACCTTATAGGTGTGTGCCTTTCCAAATAATGTCCAATCAACTGATTTTACCACAGGTGGACTCCAAGTTAAAGAAACCTCCCCTCTGTCATGAGAGCATATGCCCTTTACTGTTGATTGGCTACATGTGTGTGTTGATGCTCGGTCAGATCCACGTTTCAAAAGCATACATTTTCAAAAAATTGCTTACTGCACCTTTAAGAGTGAATATGAGAAGAGCAGCATGTTTTAAAAAAAGCTTCAAATGAAGTGTTAAATCTCTACAGGATTCCAAAATCACCCATTCACCCAAAATTTTTAATTAATTTGCCAAATGCATAATTTTCTTGCACTCATGTGGTTCCAAACTCAGACCCACAGACTGTAATTTATTGTTTTTAACAATTAAAAAAAAGTAAAAATTATCATCTAGATGAATCTAGAAAAATGAGGAACATCAAAATCAAGAGACAATAAATATTTGTATTACACAAACTGCACACATGTATTAAATTGATCAAAGTGACAGCAAAGACTTGTACAGATTTAGATATTTATATAAACATATTTATAATATTAAATTAAAGGTTGTTTAACTTCAAAATAATAATCAAATAATATTGGGGGGGAAATCTTGTTGATTTCGATTTCCACAAAAATATTCAGTAGCAATTATATCAATTTTATCATTTTTGTTTTCTTTAATAATAAATGTTACTTAAGCACAAAATCAGCATATTACAATCATTTCTTAATGATTATTACACTGAAAATTCAGCTTTTCCATTACAAAAATATATGGCATTTTAAAATATATGAAACAGTCATTTCATTGTGGTTTTGGATCAAATATATTCAAACTTGGTGAGCATATGTAACCTACAGACTCCAGACTTTTAAACAGTAATGTTCTGTTCTTAAGAGCAGCTTATTCACACTTGACACGTTCAAATATGAATAAAAAAAAATGTTACTCCAGACTTTTAAACAGTAGGCTAATGTATATGTTCCGTTCTTAAGAGCAGCTCATTCACACTTGTCTCGTTCAAATATTAATAAAAAATATGTTTTTTGTTTGCAAACATTGTTTACAATGATACGGAAGCTTATTGCATTCACTTGAGAGAAAAAAAATCTACTCTGTTTTTCTGAATTAATGACTTAATTATCTCAGAATTATGAGATAATTTTTCATGAATAAATTTTTTTTGCTCTGTTTTTCTGAATTAATGACTTAATTATCTCAGAATTATGAGATAATTTTTCATGAATAAATTTTTTTTGCTCTGTTTTTCTGAATTAATGACTTAATTATTTCAGAATTATGAGATAATTTTTCATGAATAAATTTTTTTTGCTCTGTTTTTCTGAATTAATGACTTAATTATTTCAGAATTATGAGATAATTTTTCATGAATATTTTTTTTTGTTCTGTTTTTCTGAATTAATGACTTAATTATCTCAGAATTATGAGATAATTTTTCATTAATATTTTTTTTGCTCTGTTTTTCTGAATTAATGACTTAATTATCTCAGAATTATGAGATAATTTTTCATAAATACAAATTTTTTTTGCTCTGTTTTTCTGAATTAATGAGATCCCTCAAAATCCAGCCAAGAGCTCTATTTTAGCTGGATTGCATGGAAGTAAACATGTCCCGCCTTTCAAATTTAATCCGGATTTATTTTACTTTGGGTTTGAGACGTTGTCTTTAAGTAATAAAAATTGTATTATTTTTAGTGCATCAACTTTGTGCAGACAGCTCATGACAGCAGAAATGAACATTCTGATCTGCTTGACATTGCTATTGCACTCCATGGGGATCCAGTATTTTCAACAATTGCCTGATTGTCTCTTGTGTCACCACGTAGCCAGCCTGAATGCATTTCAGATGCATCATCTTAACACGATCACATAGTAATGCGTATCAATAGTACGAGTGTGAAATCGTGTCTAATGTATATCGTCTGGAATGTATATTGTGTGGAATGTTTACTGAGATAATGCACGTGCTACACAGTCTTTCACGTGCATGCATATGACATGCTCTTGAGTAGGTTGGGGATGGTGGGATGGGGGGTTCGTACGTATAATATGCCATAAAGTGCGTATAAGCACGTGAAAAACTGTGTACCATATGCACACCAAAACTCATTTTAGCGTATACATTCCACAAGATTGCACACTTATTTATACTACTATTTATACGAATTTTCATGAGATCGGCTGTCTGCACAAATTTGAAAGGCGGGACATGTTTACTTCCATGCAATCCAGCTAAAATAGAGCTCTTGGCTGGATTTTGAGGGATCTCATTAATTCAGAAAAACAGAGCAAAAAAAATTTATTTATGAAAAATTATCTCATAATTCTGAGATAATTAAGTCATTAATTCAGAAAAACAGAACAAAAAAATTATTAATGAAAAATTATCTCATAATTCTGAGATAATTAAGTCATTAATTCAGAAAAACAGAGCAAAAAAAATTTATTCATGAAAAATTATCTCATAATTCTGAGATAATTAAGTCATTAATTCAGAAAAACAGAGCAAAACAAAATTATTCATGAAAAATTATCTCAGAATTCTGAGATAATTAAGTCATTAATTCAGAAAAACAGAGTAGATTTTTTTTTCTCAAGTGAATGCAATAAGCTTCCGTACAATGATGCAAATATTTGCACTTTCAAAAGTTTGTGTTTTCAGGCGCACAACACCATGTTGTTGTGTAAATGAACAGCCAAAATTACACGCAGTGTTCCTGAAGTAAGATGATGTAAAATTATAACAGCCTTCTGTCCAACCGATCTCACAGCAATTTATAATTATTTCACGAAGTGGCCAATTCGTATGATTTCGTACAAATGATCTACCCCTAACCCCGCCCTTAAACCTGCACATCATTATAGTTAAGACAAATCGTACGAATTCATACAAGTGAGGCCTTTCATCACTTTTGCACTATTCTGGTGCACTGACTCATTCGCTAAGCTGAACAGCCAATCAGATTTCTCTTTCTCACCGACGGCGATTCTCCATGTTGAATCGTCAAAAAAAATAAAAACAAAAAAGACAGTGTCCTACTAAAGCCAACACACTGACCCCCCCCCCCCCCCCCCCCCCCCCAAAAAAAACAGGCTGTTTTCTTTTGTTTTTATATAAACTAGGAATAATCAGAAATTAGAGAAAGCATAGACTATTGACCTCAGTGATACATTTCATCTCCATCCTCATTATAACTTTCCAGAACCTCTCGAGAAGCCAGACAGTATGTTTTTCATCATCTCCTGAGTCACTTCTGTTTTTAACGTTCAGCGTCATTCTGCGGAGGCCACAGGAAAGGCCTGTACCTCGCTTTACTACACCACAGAAAGCGGGAACAGAGGGAAAAAAACACGCTCACTCCTCCCTTGCAGATGTATTCCCCCTTTCCATTACAACGGAAACCATTAGAGTTCCCATCAATCTGCCACCGTTTTGAGGTAAAGCTCTAAGAATTGGCAGCTGCAGAGACATGCCAGCTCAACAAAACATCTGCTGGTTTTGAAGATATGAAAACTGGAACTTGCATTTGCATTGTAAGTATGTCCGCTCAAAGTGTTTTGCATATTCACATCTTTATTCCCTTGGACATTGTCTCAAAGTTTATATTCCAGTTGTTTGGTTTTTTCCCCCTCTGTGCTAGATTCATCTTTTCAGGGCATGCAAATGCTCGTCGATGGGAGTGTGTACTTTTTTTTTCTTCCCTTCCCTTCTCATTTCTCTTTGTCAACCAAGCTTGAAGACAACATGTATTCTCTGGTGTCTTAATTCAATTAAGGCCTATCATATTTCTTCCATCCCTCGTATACCACCATGAATATGTAGCTTTGTGACTGCATCCTCCTGCCAACTTAAGCAGGATTGTTGTTTTGTTTTTCCCCCAAAAAAATGCTTTTAGATTGTTCCGTCTGAGTTCAGTCCATACAGGTTGCACTTTAAAACTCAGACAAGCTCAGGCAACCAGATGCACAACCTTTCATCTCTTACCTCACCTCTCTTCTGATAGTCACTGTGGATTTATTTTAAAACATTAAAAATGAACCATATCTTAAGTCTTAATCAAACCCAGTGAGTCTGGTTAAGATGGGCAGCGACGTACAGACGTTTGCACATGAAAGTTGATTTACGCGACTGATGTGGCTGGAACCGCTCTCTCTTTAAAGGAGAATCTAAATCCATCCCAGAATCCCCCCAAATCTGGGAGAGCTTTGTCCCTGCCATTACAGATAATGACTTTGACCCAGCATGGATGATTAAGTGTAATGGTCTGGGCTGAATAGGGTTGATCTGCCAAAAGCAAGTTAAAAGAGAGGGAGAGAGAGAGAAAAGGGTTTCCCCTTCTCAATCTCAGCTATTAATCAAACGTGTGTCTCATAAAATGGAATATGACTTTCTCTATATTGTAGATGAAAAAAGATCTGCTAGTAGTAGAGAATATAAGGTAACACTTTAGAATAATGGTCTGTTAATAATAGATTACTATGCAGGAAGTAATGAAGGACTAATGAGTAGCACTACATTAACACTTAAGCTACTACTAACTAATATAGAAACAAGCTGAATTATTATCAGTAAGTAACGGCAGAACGCACACCACACACCAGCCAATTGAAAGTATATGGGGATTATTGGGAGGCCATGATGGATAGAGGCCAATGGGCAAATTTGGCCTGAATGCCGGGGTTACACCCCTACTACCCTTACTATTATTGGCATAACAATTAAAATACAGTATTGTTAAAGTAATATTGAACAAACTATGGTTTTGATTTTGTATAATTAGAAAGTCTAATTAGAAATATCATTAGCTTTATAAATATGGCTGTTGTAATATGTAATATTTAATTACAACCCCAAATCAGAAAAAGTTGGGGGGACAGTATGGAATGTGCAAATAAAATAAAAAAGAAGTGATTTCTAAAATTACTTTGACTTGTATTTCATTGCAGACAATATGAACACAAAATATTTCATGTTTTGTCTGGTCAACTTCATGTCATTTGTAAATATGCATCCTTTCCTGTCATTCAGACCTGGAACACATTTCAAAAAAAAGTTGGGACAGCAAAGCATTTACCACTTTGTAACGTTGCCATTCCTTTTTTTACAACACTTAAAAGACGTTTAGGGACTGAAGACACCAAGTGATGAAGTGTTTCAGGTGTTTTTTGTCCAATTGTTCCTGCAAACAAGTCTTAAGGTGGGCAACAGTATGGGGTCTTCAGTGTCGCATTTTGCACTTCAAAATGCGCCACACATTCTCTATTGGAGACAGGTCGGGACTGCAGGCAGGCCAGTCAAGAACCCGTACCCTCTTCCTCCGCAACCATTACTTTGTAATGTGTGCAGAATGTGGTTTTGCATTGTCTTGTTGAAATATGCATGGACGTCCCTGGAAAAGATATCTTCTTGAAGGCAGCATATTATGCTCCAAAATCTCTATGTACTTTTCGGCATTAATGGTGCCTTCACAGAAGTGCAAATTACCTTTGCCAAGGGCACCCCATACCATGACAGACCCTGGCTTTTGGACTTGTTGCTTGCAACAGTCTGGATGATTCTTTTCTTCTTTGGTCCGGAGCACACGGCGTCCATTCCTCCCGAAAAATACCTGAAATACTGATTCATCTGACCACAGTACACATTTCCACTGTGTGATGGTCCATCCCAGATGCCTCCGAGCCCAGAGAAGTCGACGGTGCTTCTGGACACAGTTAACATAAGGCTTCCTTTTGGCACAGTACAGTTTTAACTGGCATTTGTGGATGTAACTACGTATTGTGGTACTTGACAACGGTTTGCCAAAGTAGTCCTGAGCCCATGTGGTGATATCGCTGATAGATGAATGACGATTCTTGATGCAGTCCCGCCTGAGGGATCGGAGATCACGGTTGTTCAGCTTAGGCTTGCGGCCTTGTCCTTTACGCACTGAAATTTCTCCAGATTCCTTGAATCTTTTAATTATGTTATGCACTGTTGAATGTGAAATATCCAAATCTCTTCCTATCTTTCTTTGAGGAACATTGTTTTTAAACATTTCAATAATTTTCTCACGTATTTGTTGGCAAACTGGCGATCCTCGGCCCATCTTTGCTCCTAAAGGATTAGATCTTTCTTGGATGCTGCTTTTGGACCAAATCATAATTTCAATCACCTGTTGACATCACCTGTTTCAAATCACATCATTATTTAACCCTTTTACCTCATTACTAGCCCTAAATTGCTCCTGTCCCAACTTTTTTTGAAATGTGTTGCAGGTCTGAATGACAGGAAAGGATGCATATTTACAAATTACATGAAGTTGACCAGACAAAACATGAAATATTTTGTGTTCATATTGTCTGCAATACAAGTAAATTTAGAAATCACTACTTTCTTTTTTTATTTGCGTTTTCCAAACTGTCCCAACTTTTTCTGATTTGGGGTTGTAATAAATAACTAATAAACTGTGATAAAATAGATAAATAAATTTGAAGTTAAACTCCTAAATAAATAGAAGAAAAAGAAAATCAGTTATAAATGAATTAATCATGTAATTAATGTAATGTAATTAGTGTAATTATGTTTCTCTTCTGTCACTGTTGTTTGTTTCTATAAGATTTGTTATAATAACAGAATGAGAATAGTCTTAGTGGTGTCATGTGGAACAGACAGACACACTGACTATCTACTGGTCTGTTTTCTGTTTTTCCCATCTTTATCTTTTTTACTGTCTGACTTCTCTTCTCATTCATTTCTTTCATCTTTGTCTCAATCTGACAGTTTTCTAGGGCAAATCTTTTCTGACTTTGACTGTGCCTTGACACCAAGGGTGATAACTATAAAGAAGATATAGTTCGCTCTCAATATTAAAGAATAGCAGAGTCCACACCACATCTATAACGATAATGGTAGTGAGAAACTATATTGTTGGAGTCACTTTCAGAACGATTTTATCCAGCTGATGAACGATAAAAACATTGACAGCCAATCAGAATCCATCCTGCTTTAACAAGCTTGAGTGGCAGACAAGCAAGCGTTTAGAATAAACAGAACGATATGACCTGCTGGTGAATAATGGATTAATAGTCACCAATTGGATAATACACTGTAATCAGGGCTCTAGCAGTATGGGTAGTTGACCATTTTTTTAAAACAATTTTATGTTAAAATAGATGTACACTATATTGGCAAAAGTTTTGGGACAGCTGCCCTTACATACACATGAACTTTAATGACATCCCATTCTTAATTCGTACAGTTTATGGAGTTTGCAGCTATAACAGCTTCAACTCTTGTAGGAAGGCTTTCCACAAGGTTTGGGTGTGTGTTTGTGGGAATGTTTGACAATTCTTCTAGAAGCGCATTTATGAGGTCAGGTCCTGATGTTGGGAGAGAAGGCCTGGCTCGCAGTCTCCGCTCTAATTCATCTCAAAGGTGTTCTATCGGGTTGAGGTCGGGACTCTCATCCATGTCTTTATGGACCTTCATTTGTGCACTAATGCGCAGTCATGTTGGAACAGGAAGGGGCCATCCCCAAACTGTTCCCAAAGTTGGGAGCATGAAATTGTCCAAAATGTCTTGGTATGCTGAAGCATTAAGAGTTTCCCTGAAAAACAACCCCACACCATAATCCCCCAACATTTACACTATTCTTCTTTCAACCACCAAACCCAGATCGGATTTGGCACTTCGGAGAACATGTCTCCACTGTTCTAGAGTCCAGTGGTGGCTTGCTTTACATCACTGCATCCGATGCTTTGCATTGCACCTGGTGATGTAAGGCTTGGATGCAGCTGCACAGCCATGGAAACCCAATCTAATCTGAAGGCCACACTAAGTTTGGAGGTCTGTACCTATTGACTCTGCAGAAAGTTGGTGACTTCTGTGCACTGTGCGCCTCAGCATGCGCTCACCACGCTCTGGTTGTATGTGGCCTACCACTACATGGCTGCATTTCTGTTGTTTCTAAATGCTTCCACTTTGTTATAATACAACTAACTGTTAACCGTGGAATAATTAGTAGTGAGGAAATTTCACGAATGGAATTATTGCACCGGTCGCAACCTATCACGGTACCATGCTTGAATTCACTGAGCTCCTGAGAGCAACCCATTCTTTCACAAATGTTTGTAGAAGCAGTCTGCATGCCTATGTGCTTGATTTTATACACCTGTAGCCATCTAAATGATTAAAACACCTGAATTCAATGATTTGGAGAGTGTCCCAATACTTCGGCAATTTAGTGTATTTTATGAGGAAAAAAATATTTTTCACATGATGAATTTTTTTCCTTTTTTGTAACATTATAAATGTATTCACTGTTACTTTTGATCACTCTAATGCATCCTTGATGGATAACAGTATTCATTTCTTTTCTTTTTCTTTTTTCTTTTACTAAAGCGTACCCAAAAGTTTTTTAGGCACTACATCAGCCTATATCAATGATTTCTAATGAATCGTGTGACTGAAGACCTGGAGGAATGATGCTGAAAATTCAGCTTTGAAAAAGTATTTTGACAGGTATAGTAATTTTTATGTATTATACCACATTAGTATAATACAATTTAAGATTGTCGCTTTAAATTGAGTTTATCATGTTAGTATTTAGATATTTTAAAAACTGCTTCCACACTCATATGCTGCATCCCTGCATGTAGGCTACCGTTAATAAAGTGTTTGCTTATTCTAATCTGATTAATGTCGAAAATCACGTCACATCGCAGGACTGAATGCATGAACATGAAAGTTGTTTCACATAAATATTACACATTTAAATAATAATACAGGTGCAGGTTCTAAAATATCTTCATTACTTTAGCAGACGTATTATAATATATTAAGTATCACCCATTTTTACCTCTTTCAACATGAACTAAATTAAACATAAATTGGGTGCCCTAAAGCAGCTGTTCTTCTCTTCTCGCTTTAGTTAAACTGTAAACAGAAAAGCACACAAACTAGCATCATGTTTCGAGTTCTTTCTTCCTCCCTCAAGTGCTGCTTTCAAGAAAGATTTCCATATTTAAAGGGGTAGTTCACTCAATTTATATTTGCCCATTAGGCCGAACTTTTTTTTTCATTACCTGCATGACTTTTTCTTCTATGCACAAAAGGAGTTATTATTATAAGGAGTTATTATTACAGAGTATTTATGATGTTCAGAATAGAACAGTAGCGAGATAAACTCATTTTATGATGTTTAATGGTGCTTTTTTTCTCCTTTTGGTGCTTTCCATGTCTTAGTTCCCATCCTTCTTCACTGTATAGAACAGAGAAGTGTGAACATCCTTCAAAACTGTTTCTTTTGTGTTTCACAACAGAAGGTGCCATACAGATTTGGTATGATGTGAGGGTGAGTAAACCATGACAGAATTTAAAGTTTTCCAAGCAAACAAAAGAAAGTGAGACTGCCTGTCCTTATGCCACATCACAGTTGAAAACATCCCAACAGACAGTTCCAGATATACTCCAGATGGCTTATTCTTGTCATTTATGAGGGATGCTAGTGGATCTGAAGTTGATATGAAATTACCACGAACAGAAACGCACCTGCTACAAGTGTCAGCATCAGAAAAGGTATGTTGTTAAAATGCAATATGTTTGAAATACATTGCAAATGCTGCAAATAATCTTTCACCATCAGCACCTGGTGCTCACATTACATCACATAGCAGCTCTAAGTCTTTAATTATTTATTTTATGCACACTAACATTCAAAAGATTGGGGTCAGTTTTATTCATCAATGCTCACTCTTATGATTATCAAGGCTGCATTTATTTGGTCAAAAAACTTTAATAGAGTGGAAATGTAAAATAATTGTTTTCTGTTAAAGGGGCTGTATGAATTTTAATATATTCATTGCTTTTTTGTTGCCAGTGTGTGAACAGCTTGGAACGAGACCTTCCTCGATTTCCGAAAACCTGTAGAATTTTTTTTTTTCCTTTTTTTGTGTGAAGTACTCTGGCTGTTTTTGCCGGTAAAATTAAAATGTTTAGGTGCACTCCCAAGAGCCTCTTATACCTACCCCCTAAACCTAACCCTAAGAGGGAATGGTGGTGAATAGCTCTAATGTAGGCTGTTTGTAAGCATAAACTTGACACAAATCTGATTGGTTGATTCCAATATTGTTCCAGGATCAACAATGAAATCAGGTTCTGCTAGCCTATATACAATGTTCAGGATAATGGCAAAATAGCTATTCTGTAATGTATATGTCAGTGTGTCATGCAAAGAAAAGGGATTAATTCACACTATAATCTCACATAGTAGGTTAAACTTATTAAACACAAAAATGCTTGACACCAAAAATCTAATGTAATTATAACCAAAGCATATACCTTCATTATGTTTACTGTTTAGTTATTTCCTCATATATATATATATATATATATATATATATATATATATATATATATATATATATATATATATATATATATATATATATATATATATAATAGATTATCTGCTTACCCCCAGGGCATCCAAGTTCAGTAGAACACAAATTAAGGTTTTTTTTTAACCTCCAACCGTTGCTCATATAATGCATGTCAATGGGGTGTTTTCTATGAGAGTCACTTTGAGAGTAAAAAACACACAGACATACGAATCCATATTAAACACAGTGGCTAATGGCCACGCATTGATGTCTTAATATATATTTTTTTACCTCAAATACAACATGTATAAAACTGGGCCGTGCCATCACTTCCGGCAAGTGAGGTCAAGATACGGCGTATCTCAATGGGATACAAACAGTAGAAGTGATCTCTTGCGTGCATCTCTACGCCATATAGTGTAATTTAACCTAACTTGCAGGCAGGGACGGCTGATGCACATAGTGTTGTATTTAAAGGGGGGGTGAAATGCCGTTTCATGCATACTGAGCTTTTTACACTGTTAAAGACTTGGATTCCCGTCCTAAACATAGACAAAGTTTCAAAAACTGATGTTGGACGTTTGATGGAGTATTTCTGTGTCAAAAATACTCCTTCCGGTTTCTCACAAGTTTCTGGGTTTTTTCGAGTATGGGTCAGCTTGACGTTGATAGAGCGGAAGGTCCTTGTATGGGCCGTGCGGGCTCTTCTCCCGGAAAGGTGCGCGCGCGCGTGACTAGATGCACGCCGCCCATAAACACTCTCTCAGCTGCAGATCGACTCGTCCGTGAACACTTCTGACATGCCGCGCTCCACTTTATTCCTATGGGTGATGTCAAGCGACTTCAACGCTTCAGCACAGCATTCCGGAAGCGTCACAACATATTCTTCGGTCGCAAAAGCGGATCTCCACAGCCTCTTCTGTCAGGACTTTATGAAATCAACAGTTAACTTACCAAAGAAGTGTGTTTTTGACGGAGCGGTCCCAACGATTAAGGTTCACGGTCCTGCTTTGGAAACAGACGTTAAGTAAAACTGCTTCAAATGTCTATGTTGTTGGCTATCGTCGCATAAGTAAACATCAGTAAACGACACGATGGTGTATAACGTTAGTTAATTTATCAATGGAGCATGCGATCTATGGTGTGTGTTTAAATACATTTGTTTAGCTGACCACTATAGGTGTCAGTTTGATTATTCAGCAGAGTGGTTTCAGTTGAAACCACCCAAACATAAACCTAGCGTTCTCGCAAAGCGTGCTTCGTCATTCAAATGCGCTAACGGTTACTCCATTGTTGTTCTCTGTATAACGTTACACTAGTCTGACGTGCAAAACCGTTTTGCTTGCTACTGCTAAGGTTTAGTCGCATACAATAGTCCATAAACCGAATCATGTCCTCATAAACTGCGAGTAAACACACACAAATGTTGACAGGCCAATAAATACAGTACATACCACAGAGACGGACGTCCTGCTGTTGCTGTTTCTCCTGTTCAATTTATTTCAGCCTCCGGATCTGATTCTGGATCATATGTGTATAAGTTGAATCTGATAGCCATGGTTTATTTAGGGTAACGTTTTCATCTCCATGCTTGAGGATGTCAGCTCTCAGAAGCTCTCGTGCAGTAGCTGCGCGCTCGTCATTCTTTAGCTCCGCCCACACGATACGCCTCCAGGCGCTCGTTTTTTTTCCGGAAAGACTCTGTACAGCCTATATTTCTTTTATAAATATAATAAAACTAAAGACTTTTCGGAGATATGAAGGATGCAATACTACTCTATAGGTACTCAAGATAGACATGAGATTGACTGAAACTGAGTGTTTCACCCCCCCTTTAAGGTAAAAAAAATAATGTAAATACTTTTCGGTTTATGACTTTTAGACTAGAGTGTGCACTGATCCACACTTCGAATAGTAGACCATCTGGGACTTTTTGACATATTCTTTTCAAAATCTCACAATGTTTTTAGGAAATGCAGTTCTGTATGTTACATATGCATGAGTGCATGAGAGCACGAGCAGTAAATTGCCAATAGGATCTGGCTGCAGTTCTCTTAACAGTGTCCGTTTTTGCTAATATCAAGAGTTTTTTAATTCTACATAAAGCCCCTTTAATGTACTTTAAAACCTTGCTGACTTTTAACTTTTAAACAGTATAGTGTGTGTAAAGTGTGGGGGCGTTTTCCTTTTACTCTTTCCTCCTATAGAAGTCAAAGTTTTACATGTAATTAGTCCAAAGCAAGAGATTGTTGCTCCAACAAACCTCTGAGGTTTCTCAGTCACACCAATACTGTTGGAGTAACAATCACCCTGTAATTAGGCTCAACACACAAAACTAGCAAAGTCTAGTACAGTTTGAATGCTCAGTCATGAGCTGTGGCCTATAACAAACTGGCCCTTTTCATGTCCCGGTATAACAGTTTGTTAACTTACACAACACTTGTGCTTTTGTTAATTGCATTACATTACTGACACAAACAGCAAAGCACTGCAACCAACTGGAATCTCTTCATAGAAATCAGCAAACTGCTGTTTCAGCAAGACTTAAGATCAGACCAGGCCCGACTGAAGGTTTTCATTTCTGCGCCGCAGGTGAAAAGGTGTTCTTCCTCTTCCAGGTTTTTAAAACGAGGAGGAGGAGGATCAGAGGGTGCGATGAAGAACATCCCAAGCAGGTGTGAGTAGTTTCTGTGGGTGTTCTGTTCAGCTCAAAGGCCTTAAAGATGAGAGGTAGTAAAAACACAAACCATTCCTCTGGGTGACATTGTGCTTTAATTAAAGAGCTCAAAGCAATGCAGGGAGATGGATGAGTGTGTGTATGTGTGTGTGAGGTGTTCTTTCCAGGTTGAAAGAACGCCCCTTTCATCTTTCCTTTGAGAATGCAAAGACTTTAAAACCCTGCAAGGGTAAAAAATACATACCTGTGTATGTATTGTTGCTGGAGGGAGAAGACACCACTTCAAATAAACTATAAGAGAGATAGAATGTCTATAATGAGTAAGTGATCATCGGTCAAGCTGTTAAGCATGTTTACCCACCCAAAAATATTTTATGTTAATGCACACAAAATTATATTTAAATATTTATACATTATGATATTGCTATCTATCTATCTATCTATCTATCTATCTATCTATCTATCTATCTATCTATCTATCTATCTATCTATCTATCTATCTATCTATCTATCTATCTATCTATCTATCTATCTATCTATCTATCTATCTATCTATCTATCGATCGATTTATCTACAGTCCCTGACAAAAGTCTTGTCGCTTGTGTACAAATTGACCTAAAGTGCCGCTGAAATATATTTCTAATCAAGATTTTTTTACAAGAAATGACTTATTTTAATCCCACCAGCTTTTGTGATAATGTTTCAGTGAAAAACTAAACTTTCAAAAAGTATTCTAATATTCACAGCTTGGTAAAGCCCATTGAGTCAATTTTTGCAAAGACATAAGTGTTGTCACCTTGTCATATGAGCTTCACCTGTGACTAATAATGGATCAATTAGGTCTCAAGTGTGTATAAAAAGAACCCCAGTACGCTAGACCTTCACATCAACTGCAACTAGACCTCTGCAAACATGCCTAAGATTCACCCAGAGACTAAAGTTTTGATTATCAAGAGGCTGAAGAACAGATCCACTGGTGATGGGGCAGACACCTTCAATGTGTCTCAGCGTCAAGTACAGAGGATTAAAAAAAAGATTTGAAGAGACTGGAGATGTTTTTGACAAGCCCAGGTCAGGCAGACCCCGCAAGACAACTGCTCGAGAGGACCGTTTGTTGGCTCGAAAATCCAAGGCCAGCCCATTTTCCACTGCAGCAGAGCTCCACAAGACCTGGTCACCTGAAATCCCTGTGTCAACCAGAACAGTTTGTCAAATTCTGTCTCGAAATGGCCTCCATGGTCGAATCAGTGCCCAGAAGCCAGCACTAAACAAAAGACAATTGAAAAACCGTGTGGCATTTGCCAAGGCCCACAGCCTGCTAAAAGGATGGACGCTGGAAAAGTGGCAGAAGGTGGATTTTTCAGATGAATCTTCTGTTGAATTACACCACAGTCGCCGCAAATATTGCAGGAGACCTACTGGAGCCAGAATGGATCCGAGATTCACCCAGAAAACAGTGAAGTTTGGTGGCGAAAAAATCATGGTCTGGGGTTACATCCAGTATGGGGGTGTGCGAGAGATCTGCAGGGTGGAAGGCAACATCAATAGTCTAAAATACCAAGAAATCTTAGCTACCTCTCATATTCCCAACCATAAAAGAGGCCAAATTCTGCTGCAGGACGGTGCTCCATCCCATACTTCCATCTCCACATCAAAATTCCACAAGGCGAAGAAGATCAAGATGCTCCAGGATTGGCCAGCCCAGTCACCAGACATGAACATCATTGAGCATATGTGGGGTAGGATGAAAGAGGACGCATGGAAGACGAAACCAAAGAATATTGATGAACTCTGGGAGGCATGCAAGACTGCTTTCTTAGCTATTCCTGATGACTTCATCAATAAATTGTATGAATCCTTGCCAAACTGCATGGATGCAGTCCTTCAAGCTCATGGAAGTCATACAAGATATTAAATTTGAATCTCACAGCACCACAACTTAATTTGCTGACATATTTTTGTATTTGCAGTAAATTTGTTCAATTTCTGTATAGGCGACAAAACTTTTGTCTTGCCAAAATTTGACCTTTCCGTCTTGATTAAATGATAAATATTTTTTCTGTGAACATTATTTATTTCAGTGCATTAAACATCATTTGGGAGGGTTTCAGTTTTTCATATGAGCTATTTCTAACACCAATTAATTAATTAAAAGTCAGGTTACTATCAGGTATTTCTAGAAAATAGATAAGCGAAAAGACTTTTGTCAGGGACTCTATCTATCTATCTATCTATCTATCTATCTATCTATCTATCTATCTATCTATCTATCTATCTATCTATCTATCTATCTATCTATCTATCTATCTATCTATCCGTCTGTCCGTCCATCCGTCCGTCCATCCGTCTTTATCATTATATCTATTGTTCTCTTTTTTTATCATTCTATCCATCCATCATTCTGTCTTTCTATTCTAGATGTCTGTTTATCGTTTTGTCTGTCTTTGTATCCATATATCCATCGCTCTTTCTATCGAATCAGCAGGGGCTCACAGAAACAGGAGCAAGCACGATTGTTGCAATAGGTAGGTAAATGCATGTACGTTGCTTAATAAATCAAATTAAAAAGTGAGGATAATTGCATTGACAGTGATGAAAAGATTAGATGTGAAATCAAGCAGAGACAGCCTTGCGGAAGATACCTTGGCTCTGTTCCTCGGTTTCAATATCCACCCTTACATGGCAAGGCTTCCAAATCTCTATATATCTTGAGAAATGTGTAAACCATACAAGCTCTAAAGAAGCAAGTATAATGATATAATCCTGGACTTTCCAGTGAGCCTTGAAACTGCTTTTAACATGCTCTAGCAAGTTAGAAAGACTGCATTAGCTACTTAAATCGTACGCCTTTTGTTGTTGCAAATTAAAACAACTATCAAGCATGTCAAATATTAAAATTATTTGACCCTTCTAAACATTATCTATAACAAAGCAAAATGTTAGTATTATGGCTTATTTATTTATCTTCATGTAATATATAATTTATATATAAAATGTTATTTTATGTAAATGAACTGTAAACCCTTAAAGTTACATTAAAAAAATAATAATCCATAATACATTTTGGAATGACTTCAATGTATATTCTCAGCTTTTTTAACACAGGAAAAGATGAGATCATGTAGGTCTACTGTTTAGGGACAGGGAGTGTGTCCATTCTCTGTTAAATGCATATAATTTATACTTACAAACATCAGACAAAGGCTAAAGACACTGACACATCTAATAATCCGGAATACACCTGAGCAACTTGTTTGGACTCGACCATCTAATTGTGAAGTATAGTCACATGCTCTTTTATGTGTGTAGTGACTAGGTTGCAGCAATGGTACTAATATTGAATTGTAAGTAAGTGTGAGCTGGTGCAGGAGACAAATCTAATTAAGTTGGTCTGCTGTTTGTTTTTGTTTTTTTGTAAGTTTACTGGATCAAGCCTTACATATCATCTGTAGACAAATTAAGACATCTCAAAGCCAGGTCTGTATTACAGTGTGCCGAACACCCTGCTGATGATTCACTCCGTTTTGGTCACTTTTATACCCAACCGAATCATTGCAAACCTTAAAAAAGGCAGCAGGCAGCGAGTGTTATTTTTACCGAGCCGTTTGGGGTTTTGGGTGAGTTCGTTTTAATTTCAGCGGTGGATGAAGTCACTGAAGAAGCCTGTTGTGGCTGCTGTCCCCTTCATGCTCTGAGGTAATGGATCCTCCATTCATGTGTTCTCCCACTAGAGTGAGACATTCTGCACAACTGATGCTGTTTGTTTTATTGGCTGGAATGTATGACATTGAAATGAGGTTTATGTCCCAATGAGCATGTGTCATTATTTACCACAGTAGGCTGACAGGCTTTAAATTTACATTTAAGTTATATTCCTCATGTTTATGTAGAGTGCACATATTAACTCATATGCATTCACACACACACACAAAAAAGATATACATATACATACAAATAAAATGATATGATCAGTAAATTATGATCATCAAATTAAGTTAATTTGTTCAAAATATGTCATTTTTTGTTATGCAGGATTGTTCAACACATTTTTTAAGGTCTTAAAGGTGCACTATGTAGTATTTTTGCAGTAAAATATCCTAAAACCTCTAGGCCAGTGTTATATATTTTGTTCAGTTGAGTACTTACAATATCCCAAATGTTTCCAACTATTTGTAAATTGTGAGAAAATTGCTATTTTAACTAAGGACCGGGATGTTTCAGCATAGCGTCTGAGGAAGTCGCCTGTCAATTGCGTCATATCTGCGTTACCCTCGGTTTCTGGTTTTATTTAGCCAAATCGCTTTACTCTTCGCAGTCTGAACATGTGAACGCACAGAGTAATGTCATAACAATTTTCAATGTATCAAACATGATAAACAGAGCTGCATTACCTCATAATCATAACCGGAAGAGCGGAAATAACCGGAAGCGCCCGACGAATGTGTCCCGTCCTGTCATGATAAAAGTCCCGGTGTTCGCGAGGCGGGTATTTGTGTAACAATCGCTCCAGTGGCCGTGCTCAGCTCCACAACACTCGGTCCTGCTCTGCTTCACTACAGTAACGTTAATAACCGCATGCATGAATGTGATTTCTGCCCGAGTCCTATTTTCCACCGGCTGTGAGGTGAAGACCACATGTCCCAAGATACTGTGCTCACACTTGCCGTCATCACACTACGCCTTTGTTTAGAATAGGCGCCCTCCAGTGGACGGAAAGTTGCATAGTGCACCTTTAAAGTCAACTTAATGTAATTTAAGTTGAAGTTACTTAAACAGTCAAGTAGATTTTAAAAAATCAAGGTGGGAGTTTTTAACAGTGTTTACAGTTAAATAACTTGTGAACCAAAAAAGCTTACAAATTAACTAATTCCTTAGTTGTTTAATTTGTCATGTATTCATTTTCTAATTTATTGCTTCAAATTATCTTAGTGATAGTTCACCCAAAAAAATAAAATGCTGTCATCCATCCATCCATCCATCCAGCCATATCTATCTATCTATCTGTCTGTCTGTCTGTCTGTCTGTCTGTCTGTCTGTCTGTCTGTCTGTCTGTCTGTCTCTATCTATCTATCTATCTATCTATCTATCTATCTATCTATCTATCTATCTATCTATCTATCTATCTATCTATCTATCTATCTATCTATCTATCTATCTATCTATCTATCTATCTATGTCTGTCTGTCTGTCTGTCTCTTTCTGTCACATATTGGAAACAACGCCGATTTAAAAGTCAAAAGTTTTCACCCCTCTTAACTCTCTGCTTGTCTCGTTCACAGCTATTGGATTTCTAGCCATCCCACCGCGCGCAACAGGTATATGCCCCCCATGCATGGGGCAGGTTGAATCTATTGCCCCGATTTCCTGTCACATGATTTGAAATAGGATCCCTACTTTTTCTGCTATCTGTCTTGTGTGTGTGTGTGTGTGTGTGTGTGTGTGTCTGTGTGTGTCTGGGGGCAGCGCTGATCTGCCTAGAAGTTCATACGCTCTTAACGCGGACGCGCAGCGAGATTTCATGACATTCAGCTGCTCACTGCTTCAGCTCCACTGACCTGACTGGACTCAAAACACTTCACCTGCAAGAAGAGAGGGACAGAAGGTGTTCAGATCCCATATAGCCCACTACAACAGAGCGATGGATTCGTGGAGAATCGCAGCTTTGCTCCTTGCTGCCTGCCTCGGTGCTTCAACTTCAGACCAGTTCGATTCGGGTTAGTCCTCAACTCTTATGACTTGTAACTTTTCGCACTCTGCTGGTTGTAGGTCTTTTATGAGATGTTTTCCCAGTCGTGCACTGCGTTGTGCCCGCATTGATTGCCCCGACTCCAGTCTCGAGATGAGCATCGGCGTGCAGCGCGGTCTGTCACTTTTCTTGCCTCGTCTTGCCTCTGGTTCAGCTGGATGAATCACACAATCCGTGTAATACTAAATCATTTTAAAAACAGCATTTCATCGCGCAGACTAAGCTTCGCTGTTGCAGCTGATGATACTTCAATTAGACACTTTTGACACTTTTTTAAGTACTGAAAAATAAAACTTATTTAACTGATGCTTGTTAAAGTTATTGCATATCTTGTTAAAAAAAGAACCACTAAGTGTATTTTTGTATAGTGATGGACACATGGCGAGAGTAGTTAATATTGTGTGCAACGGTAATGACGTGATGTAATTACTTTTTCATTGTTGTTTTTTTTTATATCACTTTTTTCAAATTAATAATTCTTTATAAATAGCCAAATTGTGGCACCAACACCAAAAAGATGATGTGTATGAGATGTATTTGTTTCTTTGCCATCATCTCCCCTAGAATCACGGTATGCCACACAGATATTAAACACCTGGCTATATTTGCACATTTGAATGTACTATTCAGGACATAATATTAAATCCTTTTCAAAAATGTATCATGGTAACCATAGTTTCCACCACAATACCAGTTTCAACAGTGACTGTTGTTACTTCAAAATCCTAATATGGGATCTCATTCAAAGAGAGTAAAAAGCTTTCAATAAATTTGGTGATGACAGAATGGTGACTGATTACCACACGTTACCACAGTTTTATTTTACTAACACAATAACTTGAGTAACTATGGCATTTGGCAGAAGCTTTTGTTGCCGTTGTATACGTCTATAAGGGATCTCTTTGTGTCATCATTGTCTAATTAAATTGCTCTTGGGATTACAAAAAACCTCCAAGCTACTCTTATTGACAGATTTACTTCCCTGCTATTGATGTTCAACACTGTCTTTTAGTTTTTCTTTCAAACTACTCAATCTACCCGTGTTATTTTTATATGATATATAGCTTAGAAGTTGAAAAGTCAACAACAGATGCATTTTTGTTTAGAAACCACAAAACAGTCCAATTTTTCGTCCCATATTTCAAGTACCATTCCCTGAGAGGTGAACTTGAGGCATTTAATTGTATCATAAATCCATCTTCAGCATCAGACAACCATCAATGAATGGCATTGTCTCTACGCGAAACCCCAAAGAAATGTTAATTCATAAATGTTTAGCGATGAGTACATAAAGCAAGCATCACCTAAACTGCAAAGAAAGAGCAACATTTCTTCCAGGGTCGTGATGGAATCAGCAACCAGTTGACCAATCAAAGTTTGTGTACGTCAAGTGTTCATTTAATGGAAATGGCATGTTTCCTAGAATGAGTTTAATAAAAAATCAGATATAAAATTTGATTGTTAGGTGTTATCAAATACGTTATTATTTGAAACAACGACTTTATTTTTTATTGTTATAAATTTAGTTGACTGTAAGCTAACTTGCGTTTCTCAACAACAACAAAAAATTACCAAAATAACTTGAAGATTGATATGTATGTAGTTAGTAGCACATACTTAGTTTAACAATATTTTGCTGATCTAGATTGCCTCTAATTGAAGAATCAGTGAAGCTGACTTCACTCAAATGCAAAAGGCACTTGCATTGATTATAATGGGAGTGCTCTAGGTTGTCGCATCGCTTCACTAGCAGCCTAAGCTGTAATTTGTGTTGTGTTTCAAGTCTAAGAACCAAATCCCCTAAGCAGT
>NC_090174.1:51192381-51217381 GCF_024679245.1 Pseudorasbora parva
AATCCCCTAAGCAGTCTTTTAAGTTTTTTTTTTTTTAATTATAGCCTTTGATTCAAATGACAGGTTAGGCTATCTGAGCAAAACGTACACACTGCCGTCTATACCTATGCATTAGCAATGTATTTAAAGCTGCTTTCCAGAACATATTCATAACAATTACTCAAGCTTTTGGGTGACTTATTCCTCATGAAATGTTTTTGTTCTACCATTTTGTGACATGTGACATGGTTTATGACTCATTTTGACAGGTTTATGGCTAATTAGTGCTGTAATAATTAATAAGGCATGTAGAAACATGTAAATCCACTTAGAGGTCTGAATGTGTTCCATATAAAATATAAAGATAGCATTCAGCAACAGTGAGACAACGCAAAAATTTGCACACGTTGCCCATCAATTTGTACACTTTACCCCCCCCCCCAATTTGTAAATGTTTATTGAAATGAAGGTGACATTTCCTGAACTGAATTCATTAGTGCTTATATTACATTACATGCTTACAAGTGCTTCTAGGCGTTCTCAAGGCATCGCTTCAGTTCTCTTTTCTGCAAACCAGTTAATGGTATCTGATGACTGAAAATACATTATGTTGTCTATGTGTATAGGACATGTAGATTTAATCTTGTGAAGGATGAAACACTTCTTAGCATTTTAAATGAAGATGTTGGACATTTGAAAGAAAAGCATGGCAACATTGTTTTTGTTTTTTTTAAAGGTGCAGTAAGCGATTTCTAAAGCCCCTTTCACACTGCACGTCGGACATGCAATATTCCCTGAACATTGCCGGGTCGCCTTCTGTGTGAAAGCAACCACGTCCCGGAATTGATTACCGAATTGAACCCAGGTCGGGGACCTGGTAACATTGCGGGGTTCGACCCGGGACGAGCACTGTGTGAACAAAAGCCAGAACTAATGCCGCAACGTGTACGTAGTTATCGTGCGACTCCTAGAGTTTGTTTTTTCAATAATACAACCCTGCAGTGCCAGAAGAGCTAGTCGGTGTTTTAAACGCAGAGAGTGTTCGTATACAAAAGAAACTAAAATTAAACAAGCAGAATTGTGCGCAAACTGGACACAAGTTGAGACCACAGAGCTCCTTACTATCCTTGCTGAAGCTGAGATCGCTCGCCGTTATACGCCACATCCGGATGTCACGTGTCAACTCGGACAGTTACGGGTTGTGTGTGAAAGCGCACATATTACGGTATTTCCGGTACAAATGCCGGGTCGCATTATCCGTGTATTTGCCGGAATCGGAGTGTGAAAGGGGCTTAAGAAACATCGTTGATAGTTGGAATCAACCTGTAACAAAAAAGGAACCCATCCGCCCCCAAAAGCCACAACCAATTTTTTTGGTTTTCATGATTCTACCGATCACGATTCTCTGAATTTATTAGAGGTTCTGACAAAATGTTGCTGCATTTTATTTAAAATGTTTAATTAATCAGATAAAAAATGTTTAATTACTGGATGAATGAGTAATTTAACAATCTCTTGAGTGAATCATTCAATGACAAATACATTTTTGTCGCCATCCTACTGTTGTAATGATGTAATTGTTATTTGAAGAGCCAAGTTACTTTCAAATTCAAATTTCAGATTTATTCTATTTAGATCGCTACTGTAGACATCAGTGTTTATATCCGAACTATAAACTTTTATCCCAGTACTTCTGTAATAATATAGATATATGTAACAGAAATAACTATACTGTGTTGTTGTTTGTGAAGCTGTTTCATACCATAACTGCTTTCTCTGGGTCAGCGGCAACACAAATGCATATTTGAATGTTCTAGTGTGATTTTGTCAAAGGTTTAATAGACACAGGCGATTCATTGTCGTTTAGGAATGAGATTTTTTTTTTGTTTACGATTATTTGTGCTACTCTAATTAATACAGGTCCTAAAGCACTTGTCTGATCATAACCCTTTTTTTTCCAGTGATATTCATATGACCTTTTCTCTTTTGTAATGTCTCTCAGTCATCTCTCTTTCTACAGTCTGTCTTCAAATTCCTCTCTCTCTCTCTCTCTCTCTCTCTCTCTCTCTCTCTCTCTCTAATGAGTGACATTAGCATCTGATCTGAGATGGCAAAGGAGAAGAACCATCAATGAAATATTCAACACATTCATACATTCATATCTGCCCGTTGCTCTCTCTCTCTCTCACACGCGTGCATGCACACGCGCACGCACACACACACACACACACACACACACACACACACACACACACACACACACACACACACACACACACACACACACACACACACACACACACACACACACACACACACACACACACACACACACACATACATGAGTGGACACACCCCCTAATGCTGATTGGCATTCTGTTGTACTGGCTGGTCTGTTTCCCTTTCACAGCATTTCTCAGAAATTGCTTACAGCACGTTTAACAAAGCAAAATAGATTTCTGTTGTCCTAACCCTAATTTTGTTGCCTTTTTCTTTATATTAAATAAATTTAAAGCTTATACTCATTTGCTTTTAAACATATCTAGGAGATATGAGCAGGTTGTGCCTGCAGCTTGACCAGGCCAGAGACCAAGTCTGTATTTCCTCAAACAAAAATATGTATTAAATTAATAGAGTATGAATGCATTTTTGTCCAGACATGTACTCGTGTAAAGTGGATTTGGATTTAGTTGATAGATGTTGTTGACTGGAATGTAGTAGGCCTAAGTGATTCCCAGACAGCGCTAGCACGCATTTATGATGTTTTATTTTAGATAAATATGACAGATTTTCCCCTCATATTTTTGCTGTTTAACGTGAACTTGGGGACTGTTGTTTGCTGTGTTTTGCTATTCAAAGTAAAACGTGCTGATTGTGAAAATGAATGGAATGGTTATGGCTGAAGGGCAAACGGAAGACTTCAAAGCATCAACAATTTTGCTTGCATTATTAAATCCATGTCATGCCTTGTCTGTCGCGATTGCTTCGTCTTTCATCTCGTTTCAAAAGTCGACGCAAGCGCCATGTGGCTTATTGGTCCTGACTAATCGTGAGAAATTAACATGTTATCTGAAATGAGATCTCTGCTCAGAATGAGCACCGTTTAAAGTTATTTTTGTTCTTGAGCACGTGTGATCAACTGAATCAGCATTTCATCTACAGACAGACACTTAGTTTACTCTTTGACTAGATTGCATCTAATCTTGCAAACGTGGCTGAAAAGATTGGGAACTCCAGAACGTAACCTCTCAGATGTTTCTTCAGTTTGCCGGTTGTGTTGTGAGCAAAGATCCAGCATCAAAATACTGGTTTATATTTCATTCAAACTGTCATTTGTTACAGTCAACTACATCCCTGTCAGTCAGTTAAAGCGTGATAAAACCACATGATGCTGCCTTTGCTGAAAAGCGTCAAAGGAGGAGTTGTTGCCATATTGCATTAGCGTCCACTTGACACATCCTTCATCGGTTCTGGAATCATCTTTCTCTCCTGCTGTTCGACTGCCTGCCATTGCTGACGATGTCTCTATTTTCCCTCCATCTTTATCTTTCTCTCTTGTCCTCCTCCTCTTTTTCTTGCCAGGGCTGTTTGGAGCGCAGCGCCTGCACTTTGTCTTGTGTCTTCACTCAAAGTCGCTCTGACAGTGAAGTATGGCTTGGGAGGGAAACAGTAGCCAGGTGGTCGGAAATGTAGGCAGGGGAAGAACTTTTGTGTTGTTTCTCTGTCCCTTCAACCACTTCCTTTTTTTTCTTTTTCTTTTTATATGTACTTGTTTAGAAAGCACTGCTGCATTGACCTTTGGAGTTCGTGACTATTATTTAAAGACTGTAAACGGATGATTTATTTTTTTAGGGATTACAGGTTTCTTTTTTTCTTTTTCTTTTGCTTTTGTTTGTTCTTGTTCATCCACATAAAATGCTGTCAACGGTGTCATTTTGAAGCCTTGACTAGTTTTTCCAGTGAGACTTGCTTGTCATGGCATGTTTACATTAATGTATATATGTGTGTGTGTGTGTGTGTGTGTGTGTGTGTGTGTGTGTGTGTGTGTGTGTGTGTGTGTGTGTGTGTGTGTGTGTGTGTGTGTGTGTGTGTGTGTGTGTGGTTTATGAGGACATAAATTTGTATAACTACATGGGTATTACACTGGTATTACTCTATAAATGTGGTTTATGAGGACATATCAAATGTCCTAATAATTCAAATGGCCTTAAAAACATACTAAATGATGTTTCTTTGAGAAAGTAAAAATGCAGAATGTTTCCTGTGATGGGTAGGTTTAGGGGCAGGGGCAGTGTAAGGGGATAGAAAGTACGGTTTGTAGTATAAAAACCATTACGCCTATGGAGAGTCCCTGTAAACCACATAGACCAACACGTGTGTGTGTGTGTGTGTGTGTGTGTGTGTGTGTGTGTACAGGGACTTGCCTATGGAGAGTCCCTGTAAACCACATAGACCAACGTGTGTGTGTGTGTGTGTGTGTGTGTGTGTGTGTGTGTGTGTGTGTGTGTGTGTGTGTGTGTGTGTGTGTGTGTGTGTGTGTGTGTGTGTGTGTGTGTGTTTGAAAGCATTTCAAATTCAATGTCTAGTCTTGTACAGCTTACACCAGTAGGTCATATAATATCCTGTTCCTGTAGGGGCAGCTGTCTAATGGTTTGAGAGTCAGACTGGTAAGCTGAAGGTTGTGGGTTCGATTCTCAGTACCGGCAATGACTTTGCAGTGTGTGAGTTCTGTTCACCACTCCTAATGTGTTCTCCAACCTGGATGGGTCAAATTAATGCAGAGGACAATTTCAGAGTATGGGGTACCATACTTCTTTTTTTTTTTTTTTTTTTTTTTTGAGTGTACCAACTTTGTCTCCTATTGTGAAATACATTTTCTCAATCAGTGTTTTTGTCCTGTTTTCCAGTAAAAAGTCTAAATATTGTTACAACAAGATACACTTGCTTGAGAAGCACAATTGCAGAGATATTGAGCCGTTTTAAGGAAAAATATTTTGAATTACGTTTAATTTATTTTGTCTTACGTCATTAGTATCTTTCTAACGATGAGTTTTAAGTATAAATACTCAAAGAAATATGCAGTACACATTATATATATATATATATATATATATATATATATATATATATATATATATATATATATATATACAAACTTTTATTTTAGATGCGATTTATCAATTTGACAGCACTAATGTGTATATATACTTCGCTTCTCAAGTAAGTGTATTTTTCTGAATATTTTCTCTGTAAAACAAGTTTTAAAAAAATAGGAGACAATAACAAAACAAATGAGAGATTTAATTAAAGAACAACACTGTCAAATGAATTTGTATAACGTATGCCCGGATTAATTATTATCTCAAATATTTGAAATCTCTGAATGTTGCTTGTTGACTTTGGCGCACTTTGAAACATTCTGGGGAAATAGGAGAACATTAGGTGAAACTATGGAGACTTGTATTTCCTATTGGCCTGCGTTTCACTAGAAGGCAGATTTGTACAGATTTCTGATGCACAAATAGAGATAGTGATTTTGAATCAATCCAGGGTCCCTCATAATGTCTAACCACTGGGCCATGTGCCCATTCACATATCTTTCTTTGTATCTGTGGTGCAGAGGTGGTTAGCTGAGAGTGCTTCTTCTAATTTAGCAACAGAAATACCCACATCAGAGGCTGTCGTTTCAGAGGGCACTGGCATTCCTTTGGTCCCATACATTTCCCAGAAATCCTTCCACCCATTTCCTGCCAGCATATCCTCACATTTACACACAACAGGCTGTAATTACCCACCCAGCTGATCCGATCCAGAACCAACCACCGAGAAACATGGAACACAAAGATGCCTCTGTATCCAAGAGTGACACAGTATACAGGCCGTGTTGCTCCTCTGGACAGAGACACAGCCTGTGGTCGGTTCTGTCAATCCCTGTTTCTACGGGAAACTAAGCAGAAAATAAGCAGACAACACGTCATGTGTTAATGACAATACCTGAATGCCAAGTTTGGCTGGGATGAGAGGTGCCAAAAGAGGCTAAATGAACTCAAACACTTCTCATCCAGTTCTGCCAAGACCAAATTATTAGACTGTGGTCAATAAGTATTTTTGGTAACACTTTATTTTAAGGTTCCATTATTAACTAATTGCCTATTAGCATGCATATTACTAGGATATTGGCTGTTTATTAGTACTTATGAAGCACATATTAATGCCTTATTTTGCATCCCTTAATCCTATACAATACCTAAACTTAAATGCTAACAAAAACTACTGTACTAACTATTAATAAGCAGTAAATTAGGAGCTTATTGAGGCAAAAGTCATAGTTAATAGTTAGTATGCGTTCCCCATACTAAAGTGTTACTGAATTTTTTTTAAAGGAATTAATATTAGAACCCTAAAAAACAATTTATCACGATTTTCACAAAAATATAAAGCAGGATAACTGTTTTCATCATTGATAATAATAATAAGAAGAAATTATTCTTGAACACCAAATCAGAGATGTGAAGGATTTCTGAAGAAAAAAAAAATCTGGGAAAAAAATACTATGGAAGTCAATGGCTATCTTCATACTGAAACATTTGATTCATTTATTGATTGATTCTGAAATGAATCAATGAATGAATCAAATGTCTCAGTGAATCAATTGTATCAAACGATTTAACGTAGTCAAATGAATCAAACTTCCAAATAATCTAATTAATGTTGTAAATCAATCAAAATCATCCTTTTCGATACATTTAGAGACTCCTGTACATTAAGTTTAATACTTGGAATATGCAACTCTTACTGCACTGTCATTTTTCCATCCGCTACAGAGCGCCTTTCTGTCGAAAACAAAAGCGATTGATGACGTTTGAGTGTAGCATCTTCGGACCTGTAGTTTTCACCTAACAGGTGGAAAAGAATCTGGATAGGACTCGGGCAGAAATCACGTTCATGGATGCGTTCATGACTGAGCAAGGCCGCTGGAGTGATTGAAGAGCAACACACGGCTCGCGAGCAGCGGGACTTTTATTATGACGGGGCACAGTCTTGGAGGCGTGATTTCCGCTTTTCCGTCATGAGTTTGAGGTAATGCTAGCTCTGTTTATCATATTAAATACATTTAAGTGTGTTTAAAATGATGTTATGGCGTTCCTCTGTGCGTTCACTCAGCGGCTGCTGTAACATTTGTTCACACTGCTAAGAGTAAAGCGCTTCTGCCAAATAAAACCGGAAACCGAGGGTAACGCAGATATGACGCAGTTGACAGGCGACTCCCTTAGACATCCCGGTCCTTAGTTAAAATAGCAATTTTCTCACAATTTACAAATAGTTGGAAACATTTGGGATATTGTAAGATCTCAACTGAACAAAATATATAACACTGGCCTGGTGGTTTTTGGATATTTTACTGAAAAAATACTACAATAGTGCACCTTTAGAGGGATAGTTCACCAAAAAATGAAAATTCTGGCATCATTTACTTACCTCACATTGTTCCAAACCTGTATGAAGTTCTATTCTGTTGAATACAAAATAAAGTATTATAAAAAGAATGTTGGTAACCAGACAGTTGAAGATAGCCACTTACTTCTGTCGCACACATTCAATGGCGACCATCAATCGTTTGATTATCAACATTCTTTAAAAATCTTCTTTTGTGTTCAAGGTTGAGGGTGAGTAAATGATGATTTCAATTTGGGGGGAAATATCCCTTTAAGCTAATAGTACGTGGGTGTATACGAGAGATTTATGATGGTCATCTATGTCTCTCTCTTTTGTTTGATGTTACACCATGGGTCAAAGGTCAAGGCCTTAGTTGACCCAGGGATAGTTAGAAGCTCCTGTTTGGTACCTGATGCCTCTCAAACCTGTTTAAACCAGTTCACCTCCCAGCTAGTGTGGCATCTGCGAATCATTCCTTTTAAAAACTGTTAAAATAATTTTTATCTTTGGCTATGATTTAGTCTGCGTGCTCTCTATAGACAAACGTACTGATTGCTTTAATTAATGCTTTCCCGGGTCATTAATGACTTCGCTACCACCCATTTAGTGCGTTTAACATTTGCATTTAGGGCAAAGGGCAAAACCAGCCTCAAATCAACATTGCTATTTATTTTTTTCCATCGTACTATGCGCAGCATATTTTGTGTTTTGCTAAAGCTATATTCGACTCTGTTATTTTCTCAGAAGAAGTATTCAAAGGTCAGTGAGAGGGGAGAGAGACAGACAGCGGGAGAGAGATTGAGATCTGCTTAACCACCATCATGGTATCCAACATGCTGAGATATGTCAGATGCCTAGTACAGAAAAATATCCATATTTATAAACATGAATTTGGAATGTGCTTGCATAAAGTTGGCGAGGGAGAGAATACCTCAGCCGCCTCCCATGCTGCCTTTTTCTGTCTGAGGCCATTTATTTTGGCTCAGGATGTAACAGCCCATGCCATCCGCTCACGACTTCCTGTTGACCTCTGATTGGTGTTCTGTGGAGTCTACAGGTCAAAAGGTCAACTATATCTATCTACTGTCAAGTAGGGATGGGTCAGGATGATCGACTAGTCGTCGGACAGTTAGTGAGATTGATTAGTGAGATTTTTTCCCGTACTTTAACCCTTTGACACATAAGTTTGAACGTGCTTTAGTACTTTAAGATAGATCTGATTCTCTAAAATGCGGCGTAAACTAACATGGCGGCGGCCCATTGCATGTTATAGATCAACTAACGTGTGATCATTATTAAGGTTTTTAAATGACATAACACATTATTTGAGAATTGGAATATATGGTAGTTGATGAGAGCTTACAAGTTTGTGAAAAGTTTAAATAAAAATGGAAAAACTAAGTAATATGCATGGAGGCTGATTAGAAGCGTTCTAAAACAGCAGTCGCCTTAAAAACTCACTCTGGGGGGTCAGCTAGAATATTTTAAATTTATGTGTGAAAGGGTTATGCGTTGAATGCAAAAACTTCTCGGAGAGGGTTTTTAATATGCTGACAGTGTGTTTTTGCTCTGTTTTGGCATGCTTACAGTAACTATTGGAATGTTAGCATGCTAAAACCCTCTGTCTAAAGCCACCAAAATTACCCAGAACAATTTTTCCCAGGAACACCCACCCACCCCACCCCACCCAGACCTATTGATGCCTGCTTTTCCATCGAATTCTAAAATACGGCAAAGATTACTAGACGTAGGACTGCATGCGACTTTCTCGTTCCCGCTGGACTGTATCCTCTGCATATAAGCTTAATAAAGCCTGAACCTTGTCGTCGGTCCATTGGTGGTATCTTTAAAACTCCATTGTTGATTCGAATAGCAAACAATTCTTACTGCATACACCCCAAGTCTTTTAAAAATTCGAGGTTGAAATAAACCAACCAATCAATATGCTGCATGAACTCAACCAATCAGCATGTTCGGTGCCCAAGTCTCACCCCTGAAAGTTCCTGAAGATTGAAAAAGTACTACCCCATGAGCAGGGAGCAGGACATTTTTACCCGGAACTTCATTTAGACCCTGGTCCCTGTGGCCGAAACACACCGAGTTCCACCCCAAAGTCCCTAATTCTTGGGGAAAGTTCTGGTGGAAACAAGGTTTAATGCTTGGATAAAATTTCTATTACGTTGTTCAGCAAATTTTCATGGGGCAATTCCAGTCATTTCAAAAGGAATCCACACAATGTGGAAGTTTGCATGATTTTGCAAGTTTCTCACTGACCGGCGGCAATTACATTGAAATTACATTAATCTCATATCTAAATTTCAACTCCTTTAGCCATCAACACACCTCTTTTGTAACTAATTAATCTCTAATGTTTTGATCGTTGTGTTCACTTTTTTCTCTTTTTTTGGTGCCTCCATCCTTCTGGAAGCACATGAAATTGATATCATGGCACAATTGATCCAAACAATAATCAAGGTTCTGACTTCGAGAGAAGACCTCTTTGTTGGTTATTACAGGTGCTCGAGCGACAAGCATATCTACCGTACGTTTGCCGTTGAGGAGTTTACATCATAGTGCATTGAGAAACATGGAACGTATGTTTCCGATTACAGCTGTGATTGTTATTCTGTGAGACGTGTCATGTTCCTGGGAGAGTTTGAAAGGCTTACTCTTGTTTAATCCATACTATCACTCGTCACCTGTCCAGGATCCAGCTGTCAGAGTGTGATTGCTCAGTGCCTGCAGTGTGATAAAACAGAGAAGAAAAGTGAGTAACTCCTGTCGGTCTTTGAATGAGCTGATAAAACCTGACAGGAATGATAGCTCTGTGAAGAGCGGCAGTGAGAGAGAAAGAGATATAGGGAGAGCGACGCCTCGGTTAAGTTTGTCATATCAGCTCTGACTAATTCAAAGGAGCAGTGGAAGACAGCGGAACATTAAGCTGTCAGGCAGTTGTGGCCATGTCAGGAAGTGTCTGTGGATGTGTGCCTCTCTATTCATATACACACAGTGTGCATTACACTATATAGTTATTTTGGTCACACTTATATAATTCTCAATATTAAGTAACATTAACTACAACTTTTGCCTCAATAAACGCCTAATTACTGCTTATTAATAGTTAGTAAGGTAGTTGTTAAGTTTAGGTACTGGGATGGATTAAAGGATGTAGAATATGGTCATTGACAAACAAGGCATTATTATGTGTTTTATACTGTAAGTACTATTAAACAGTCAATATCCTAGAAATATGCATGCTAATAAGCAATTAGTTATTATATGATAACATTATAATTATTTATCATCTAATATATAAACCATTTTCATTGATATTATATATTAAATATATAATTATAATATGAATAAAAAATTGTTTATATATTAAATATTTACTTATTAACAATTTTTCTCAGTATTATCATTAAATATAATTTTTTTGTGATATAAAAATGCAATATCATTTAGTATATACGCAATTTGTCTGTTATATATTACAATTTATGTTTATCTATTAATTATATTTAATTGTTATATTAATGAAAATGTTTATTCAATAAATCAACATTTTTAATCATATTTCTGTCACTATCAATTTACAAAAGTCTGTTTTAGTGATGTTTAAGGGGGGTTTGCAAACTCGGTAACACTTTATTTTAAGGTTCAGTTCTTAAATATTAAATAGTTAGCCTATTAGCATGCATATTATATTGGCTGTTTATTAGTACTTATAAAGCACACATTAATGCCTTTTTCTTTATCCCTTAATCCTACCCAATACCTAAACTTAAATGCTAACAAAAACCCTTACGACCTATTAATAAGCAGTAAATTAGAAGTTTATTGAGGCAAAAGTCATAGCTAATAGTGAATATGTGTTCCCCACACTTAAGTGTTACCGCAAACTCACCGTAACACACTGCCGCTCGTGGTTTATTGCTTTAATATACCATCAAACTACCTGGGGATTGATTTGAAGCATATTTATATTCATTGAAATATCTTTTTGTGCCATCACTGAAACCGACACTAATAGAAGCTGAAGCTAACCAAACATGTATCACATCTTTAGGATGTAAAAGCTTTGGAAATACAGGATCTACCACATAAGAGGAGTGTTTCCCGTCATTATTTCTAACCTATCTCTCACTTCCTCCTTATGCTTTCACTGTCCTCCCTTTTACATGCATCTCTGTGGTTTTGATCTGAAAACTGTCTCGCCTGTGCAAGCTTCACAAGCTCCTTTGCTTCTCTCTGACATTTGCAAATGCCTGCAGACAGAGCTTGTCATATTCAATTCTGAATTTTCTCTCTCTCTCTCTCTCTCTCTCTCTCTCTCTCTCTCTCTCTCTCTCTCTCTCTCTCTCTCTCTCTCTCTCTCTCTCTCTCTCTCTCTCTCTCTCTCCCCCTTTCATTTTCTCGTAACTAACATCGTTAAAGTCTTGTGTGCACTCAACGATGAATTCATATCACAGAAGCAAACAATTGGTTTATAATCAAAGCTGTAGCAGAGTCAATTTGCATAGGAAAAGCGCTCTAGGAAAAATGCAAAAAAGCATATGAAAATTGTATGAGATAATGACTGTTTTCCAAACTACCAATGGTTTGTTTGGGCTCAATTAAAATGCAGTATGTAACATTGTCGCAGTGCTTAGCAAAAAAAAAAAAAAAAAACGCTGAACGGCTAAAACAAACAATAGCGCCACCAGCATGCAAACACATCTGTCTGGACGCTCAAGGCCGTGAGCGTAGTTATCTACACTGCTGATCCAAGCAAATGCTCGTCTGAAAGTAACAACGTTTTTTGTATTGGGTTGTTCCAGTTCACTCTAGGGAACAATGGGTGTACATCAATGCCATGTAATGGAGCCGAGAACATTTAAAATACGCCAGTACTTCAGTTTATTCGCTAGGGCTTCTTAAATGGCGGTAAAGTCACCAGATGCTCGCCGAACACACAGAGGAGATGCTACCAATTGTGCTTTGAAACTGCCCATTATCTGAAGGAAGTCCTCTAACGTTCCCACATCTCTGAAGACCAAATATGAACCTTTTCAAACAAGCAAACATGTACTTATGTGGTGTTTGGTACAGCTATGATTTCAAAAGCCATGACCAATATCATAATAGTAGGATATTGAATTGCTACGGAGAGGGACGTGACCTGTCCTGTGAACTCCCTCACTTTTATGCGAACATTGACTTTGGTTGTCTGCCACCGGCCAGAGTGCTCTAAAGGAAGAAGAAAAAGGCATAAAATAAAGCCGTCGGGCCGTCCTTCCCCGAATCCACTTGCTCGAAAGCCCAGAAAGACTTTTGTGGCAAAGAAGCAAATTGTCACCTTCCCTTTTATTTTCGCGGGAAACTGTGACATGGAACAACAGGAAGACTATTGTGGAGCGTCATATACTTGTGGTAGGGATGAAATAACTTTGTGTTTTGCAGTTCGAGCTAACTTGCAATTAAATGAGATTTAAACTTGTGTTCCCTCTGAGACTTTCAACTGTGTTTCATTTAGTCAGAGTCATTTAACTTGAAAAGAGCCAATAAACTTTATGATTTAAATGGACGGTTCACCTAAAAATATTAATTCTTTCATCATTTATTCACCCAGATTTTCTTTCTTCTTTGAAACAGAAAAATGAAATGTCCTTACAATGAATGTGTCGGGAAACCCCATTAAACCCCATTAACTTTCACCATATAGACAAAAACAATACTTAGATAATATTCTTATTATATTTTAATAAGAAGAAAGAAAATCCTACAGGTTTGGAACAACATAAATGATAAATGATGTTTGGATGAACCGTCTTTTTAAGGCTTTGGTTTGTGGCCATTTCGATTACTTTAACTCAGTCTGTCTAGTTGGTTTCTTTTCCTGTTTTCCTGTGAGTTTTTGAAATCAGCAGGCTGGTTTGAAATTCAATGGCTGGTTATCTTATCTTAGCGCTGGCGTAGTCCCTTTTCTGTGTATTAATAGGGATGAATGAGGCCTATTCAATAGCGGACCATAGAGTGCTTCCTCAGGTCCAATTCGAGCAGGTCACTCTTAGTGCCATGTAACTGGATCTCCAAGTCCTCAATGGATCCATGAAACGGATCCCGTTCTCAGGGAGGACAACAGGGATGCCTTGGACTTTCTTTCTCACGCCTTCTGTCTCTCTCTCTCTCTCTCTCTCTCTCTCTCTCTCTCTCTCTCTCTCTCTCTCTCTCTCTCTCTCTCTCTCTCTCTCTCTCTCTCTCTCTCTCGCTATCCCATCTGTTTCTCCGCTCTTTTGTTTTTTGAACTGAAGCAGGTTTTACTTTCAGACAGTGGGAGAAAGCAAGGACATGTTGATGGTTGTCTGTCTGTATTGCTGCTTTTGTTTGGTTTCAGATCGTGAAAGGCACATTTCATATGGTGTTTCTTCGGTGAGGGATTGTTGAGAAAGTCGACAGAAGGAAAGCGATATCAGGAGGCCATTTATCCAACAAAAAAGAAAGGAGAGGTACAAATGGCAAAGTGAAGTGAACAATGCTGACTTGTCTGCAAGAGTTTTGAAAGAGAGTTGAATCAGATTTGTTGTGCAAGGAAAGATAATGTTATATAGTGTTTTATAGGTGTTCCCTAAATTTTTGTCAGCTAAATATATATGACGAGGGATTTACTTTTAAAAGGTTAGTTCACCAAAAAAAAATCTGTTTACTTTACCTGTAAGACTTTCGTTCATCTTCGGAACACATATTAGGATATTTGTAATGAAATTTGTGCGGTTTCTGTCCCTCTAATGACAGTCTATGCAACTACCACTTTGGCGCTTCAAAAAGTTTATAAAGAGATTGAAAAACAAATCCATATCAGTTGGGCAGTTTAGTCCAAATTTTCTGAAAAGAAACAATCACTTTTGAACAGACTGAATTTATTCACTTTTATTCACATATAAACATAGCCTAGAAATCTAGACGCACCCTAGCGGCAGCAAATCTAATCTGCCCGCGAGTGTCGTCTAGCAACTCTCAATACCCTTCTGAGCTGTAAACGCCAAGCTCTTGACGGGCCAATCACATCATGTATAGAGTCGGTGGGCGGCGTTTGCGTGCTTCTAGTAAACACAGAAGCTGGCGAACGGCGGTCATTCGAATCAGCTTTGAGCACGACTCTGGAAGACTTGGAGTTAAGTTTTTCTCTGAGAAAAGAACAAAGAACGGCACTGAAGTCATTCTTAAGAAGGGAAGATGTGTTCTGAGTTATGAGTTTTGCCGACCGGATACGGCGAATGTTTAATCTATCAACGAGCTCTGTTTCACCTTCGTTGCTCTGGTTGGTTGTAGCGCTATCCTATCACGTGCAGAGGGAGTTTGAAAGACAACCGTTTATCCCGCCTCTCGGATTGAGTTGCTTAGCTGTCAATGGAGGGAAATAAATTATTTAATGTATACCTTTTTTTTGGAAACATTTGGGAATCCCTGTTTTGGTGCCCAATCTAAAATATTATTTTTTAAATAATATTTACATATATTTGTTTAATAAAAAAATAACTAAACATTAATTACATGGACATTTAAATTCTCAATCTCGATCTATATAGTGCTGCTGGTATGATGTATTTTTATTTGGCCAAAATATATGAAAATTAATTTTTTAATTTTTAACTTCTGCCATCTGTATTTACGCTTCAAAATTCCTATAGGTTGTATCTTCACAATGAACAAAACGTGTAAGATTCATAAACTTTTGTAAAAATCCTGTTTTGGTTTTTGTTGAGTAACCAGGATGATGCTAACTTCTAGGTTGGCCTATAAAAGTACATCACCCCTGCACTCTAGTACAAGTTTGCTTTGCCCAGTTCTAGTGGTGATTGATTGGCGGTCATCACTATTACTATCATTTTGTACTTAGCAAAACTAGATGAAAATGCAATTTGCATTGAAGGAGGGACCTGAGCCATGCTTACAAACCAGAATATCATAGACATTTGCATGTTGAACTCTTTTGACTTTCGCCCTTAAGTAATTCTGTAGCACCCATCCAAAACACCTTAGCAAACCACTCAAACACTCAAAACCCTATAGCAACCTCATAGCAACACCCTGACAAGTTTGTGGAAAGCTTTGCACAGGCAAGTACCGCTCATATTTTCTTTAGAACATGTACAAATCTAGTTTTGTTTATAATTTATTGCTTTAATCCTTAACTTTTTTGGGGGAGGGATAAAAGCGTCTGCTTAGTAGACGTAACCATAATTGCTCTCAGAACAGCTCTTAGAGGCAACTTCTTACTTTACAGCTTGCATGAAACATTGGCCACAGATGGTGGATGTTTGTGCAACACGCATGCATGCGCTGATTTTCTCCTGAGGGAAAAAGCGAATTATTGAGTTTTTTGGGCAATGTCTGTACCTGCCGTGTGTGGCAACCACTCATCTTCCTTTTTACAGAGTGAATGAGTCCCACACTACATTCAGTGTAATTAGATTTAATGAAAACACATGGCTCGGAGCGATTTCAGACGTGTTAGAAAATTAAAATGGAATAAAATGAAATTAAGTACCCATCCTCGTGCCTTGTTTAATTGGAGCTTCAGTGAAGCAGTTAAAATACTATGTGGTTTTGAGATTCACTTTAGGTGCATGCAGCGCTATCAAGAAAGAAATGATTTATACTTATTTTATTTTGTATGTTATTTGTTTTATCCTTCTTAATGTTGTCTCCTCCTTTTGTTCTCATGTTACAGAATTATGTTAAGAAACACATTGAAAGTTTTGCGTTAATTGAAAACAACAGAGCCCAAAAACCTCATTCTCAGATGCTGTCATCATGTACAAATCTCTTT
The DNA here is from genome assembly GCF_024679245.1 of Pseudorasbora parva. NCBI lineage: Eukaryota > Metazoa > Chordata > Actinopteri > Cypriniformes > Gobionidae > Pseudorasbora > Pseudorasbora parva. Next base: position 51,208,610 of record NC_090174.1, read on the forward strand.
TATGTGTAGAAACTCTTTGTAGATGTTAATTAGGTTTAATTAGCAAGATTGAAGAACAGAATCCTGGACAGATTTTGAATAAGAAGCTATGTTATAAATGGAGACTAATGCTAATTAATGTTGGGCTGGGATGGTCAACTAGTTGTTATCTAGATTTTTAAATTGTGTTTTAAAGTGGATTAATTTGGGGGACGCAGCTTCTCGAAGGATGTGTTAGCATGTGCGCTTTAGTGACTTTAGTACATTTAGATTTCAAAACTGTTTAAACAGACCTTTGCATACTGTTCCATTGAGCTTGAATGTAAGAAAGCATATTTTGGGAACACTTCCTAAGAAACCTGTCTGATTGTGTCTGACATTCATTAACTAGCCAATTTTGATAAATATGTAATTTTGATACATTCCTATTATTCATACCTTAAAAATTGTACCATGGTATTACAATGTGTGTTGTGACAGTTGTGCCTTTGTCAGGAAGTGTCTGTGGATGTGTGCCTCTCTATTCATATACCCAAAGTGTGCATCACACTATATAGCTATGTCACACTTTATCTTAGGGTCCAATTATCACTATTAATTAACCATTAACTACGACTTTTGCCTCAATAAACTCCTAATTACTAATTAATAGTTAGTAAGGTAGTTGTTAAGTTTAGATACTGGGAAGGATCATTAGCATGCAGAACAAGGCATTATTATGTGCTTTATACTGTAAGTACTATTAAACAGTCAATATCCTATGCATGCTAATAAGCAACTATAATAGTGAGAATTGGACCCGAAATTAAAGTGCTACCATACTACCATAAAAATATGACATATATGTCATTCAGTGCAATGTTTTTTAATTAAAGTTGGGGGTAAAAATACCATTACTGTACCATGGTGCTTTCACAGTACTTTAGAAAGATTGACAGGTGTGGCCTGCTGCCTGTAATTCTTGAGACTTGAGTCATTTCTTGGACAAAAAGGCAGAGTTTGGGGAACGTCTGTTTACATACCCCTGATTAATTTAACTATTGATTATATGTGCATGTTCTTCTCAAAGGAGAGAACTCCATTGAAGACAGTTACCAAAAACATAGACATGGAAACGCTTAAAACAGTGCTGTTCTGCCATATTTCAGTGTTGTGAATTGAGGTTGTTTGGCCTAGAGTAACATGAGACAGAAACTGTGCTGTGGTGTGGCCTGTAATCACTGTTTCTCAGTATCAGAGGGTCTAACGTTGCACACACATGCCCTTCAATGCACCCGACACATGTCTGCCTGCCTAAAACCACATATAATTAACATTCTTGCCATACCAATAAACCTGAGCGAAAACAGGGCGATCCGAAACAGGTGTGAGTTCATGTGTGCACGTGTAATAATATACAACACAGATCTTTGAGGTGTTACAAGCAAGTGGATCCAAACTTTGATCCGACTTTGCTCTCTTCTGGCCAAACCCAAAGCCTGGATGAAAGTCTTGGATTTCTATAATTCAACTGAACTCCCATCTGAGAAGAAATGTGGTAACATAATTTCTCATTTCTCCAACCAATTCTGATTTGACCGAAACCGTCCTGATTTGAATTACACATAAAACCATGATCCAGTAACCCAGTTATCCATAGAAACATCTGGCCCTAAAGGTTTTATAGGATAACACGGTGAGGGAACATTGGCTGATAACCCTAACATTTATTAAATCATAGAACTGAATCTATAGCTGACAGCACTTATTGATCGCTCTGTTGTTTTCTCTCTTGCTAACAGCTTAAACATATGCTTCGCCCCATTGTAAATCACACTCTAAATGTTTTAAGGGCCATCTGGGTGTTGTAATGCTGTGCAGAAGGGCAGAGTAGGAGAATGTAGCCTGTTCTTCACTCTTAAAGAGAGGTCATATCATGAAAAATACAATTTTTTTCTTTGATCTTTTGAAATATATGAAGGCAATATACTATGTAAACATACTGTAAATTTAAGTAATTACTTTAATTATCAACCCCATTGGAAATCGTCCTTGTTATGACACACCTTCTTCTTGTACGCTTCACATCACTTTCACAATTAAATGTGTATTACGTTGGTTGTTGTGCCTATCTTAGTAGTAGTTTGGAAATTTAATTCACAGTGAGTGACACTGTTTGAAAATAATGACAATAAACCCTACCCTACCTTAACCGAACATGCCATTTTAGTTTACTTCTGGAAGTCCTGAGCTCTTTTATCGGGACTTGTATTTCACAGGACTCGTACCCAAGTGCAGTGCTGTACCAGATGAGTGACCGAGCAAGTTTACTACATCAGAAAAGTCATACATATGGAGCTGGTTAAGTGATGCAAATGTCAAAATGTATTAGTTTACAAATCATGCACAATGTTAAAGGGTTAGTTCACCCAAAAATGAAAATTCTGTCATTAATTACTTATCCTCATGTCGTTGGAAACCCTTAAGACCTCCGTTCATCTTCGGATCACAAATGAAGATATTTTTGTTGAAATCCGATGGCCCAGAAAGGCCTTCATTGACACCAATGTCATTTCCTCTCTCATGACCCATAAAAGGCACTAAAGACGTCGTTACAAAGCCCATCTCACTACAGTGGCTCTACAATTATTTTATGAAGCAACAAAAAAAACCTACTTAATGACTTATAGTGATGGGCCGATTTCAAAACAAAGTTTCGAACCGTTATAATTCAGTGTATTGATTCATGATTCGGATCGCCAAAGTCACGTGATTTCAGCAGTTTGCCGGTTTGACACGCGATCAGAATCATGAATTGATACGCTGATTTATAACGGTTCAAACCTTTGTTTTGAATTCGGCCATCAATATATAAGTCGTTATTTAGTTTTTTGGCGCACAAAAACTATCCTTGTCACTTCATAAAATGATTGTAGAGCCACTGTAGTGAGATGGGCTTTGTAACGACGTCTTTAGTGCCTTTTATGGGTCTTGAGAGAGGAAATAACATTGGTGTCAATGAAGGCCTTTCTGAGCCATCGGATTTCAACAAAAATATCTTCATTTACGTTCTGAAGATAATGGACGGAGGTCTTACGGGTGCCGCTGAACGATATGAGGGTAAGTAATTAATAACAGAATTTTCATTTTTGGGTGAACTAACCCTTTAAAATTCCGGTGGACTTAGTGTCCGCATTCACACACTTATGATACACTTATATTAGTGAAAGAGGGTATAGGGCTTGATTTCGGACACAGCCAGAGTGTCTTAAACAAGTGAATGATTCAGTGTTTCACTCTTAAAGGCTATCACTTGTTTCATTCTTAAATGAATCCGTGTTTTTGAAACGATGAACTATGATATAACCCTTTTAAAACTCAAAATAAAATCTAGATTTACTGCAGTAGAAAGTATAGAATTCAAGCCTTCAATTTCAGTTAACCAGAAGTGATTTTTTTATAGTATTTTCCTACTTTCCACATGTGTGTCCTCCAGACGAAGGGGTTTCATGGGTAGTAGCGCTTAAAATAATCAAGGATCTGTAGGCGGATATCCGTTGAGAGGTCTTGATGTAAGAGAGTGGGGTGCAAATGACACAAGCATGATGAGATCCTGTGGGAACAATGGCCTCTAGTGTCCTCTCAGACAAATCCTACAACATGACGGCAGTCTACAGCTTAAAACCGCTCCCTTTCTTTCACTCCTCCTGTGAATGGATGGGGAGAACAAGAGGCTGAGACAGAAGATGATGCTGAAAAGGGAAGAATGCTGTGGGAAGAATCTAATTCATGCATGCTTTCGCTGCCACATTGTCTGTATCAGTGGTCTCTGTATGCAAGCTTTCGTAGGAGTTGTTTTACTCAAGCATGCTTTTACACAATAAGAATACACCCACATGCTGCCGCTCACTTTGCTGTTAGAGAGAGTGAACTGTCCTGTTCATGATCCCGGCTTTGAAAATCCCGTTTGTGTTGATGTATGCAGATACAGAGTGAGAATTCAAGTAAACTCAGCACTGGTGTCTGGACTTTGGGATCGCAACTATCTACAACCTTTGATAAAGCTGACAAGTTAGACGGCATATTTTAGCTCTCCAGTGTACATTAGTACGTGCTTGCACAACCCACACATGGCTCAGATTCCCGTTGTGTGTTTATATGCAGGTTAATTTGGCGGTTAGGGTTACACTTCAAAAGGCTGGCTTGAGCGGTTTTGGAAAGTGAACATGAATCTAGTGTGGGCGCTATCTCTTTGTTTTGCTGTTAATTTTACGAGTCTTGGCTTTGTGACCCTCCATAACAAAAGGAAATGTAAATTAAACCGGCTGTTACCTCACAAGCTCGACTCAGTTTGTGGGGAAAAGTGGGGCACTTGAGGAGAGAACAACAGCAATAAGACCATTCCTTCCTTTTCTTCCACTATCTGGCTTTTTTTATAGGTTCTTTTTTGTTTAGTTTTCTTTCTTTCTGTTTTGTGTGTATTATCTTGACTTGTGCTTTATCATTTCAGATTTATCTGACTTAAACAAATTCACTTCGCTGCTTTTGGTCCTATAATCAACAATTCTTTCCTTATCACATCTTTTACAGGACAATACCATGGTATTACCATGTTTTTTATGCTGCAACAGGATAATACTGTGCTATACTTTGATATACAGCACCTTGGCGTAACATGTATTTGGTATATAAAAATTCACTACTTCTCAGAAGTCTATGATCAGCAGGATGTTTTAAGCTGCATTTTTTTTTACAGTAAAAACAATAATATTGTGAAATATTATGTGAAGAAAAAATTTAAATTCCTGTGTTGGCAAATGTTCAGAAGCCATTGCTCCAGTTTTCAGTGTTACATGATCATTCAGATATCCTTCTTACATGCTGATTCGGTGCTCAAGAAATGTTTCCTATATTATCAATTTTGAAAACAGTTGTGCTGCTTAATAATTTTGTGTAGATTATGCTACATTTTTCTTGATTCTTAGAGGAATACAAATGTGTAAATCAACATTTATTTAAAAATAGAAATCTACTAAGATTATAAATGGTTCCACTGTCACTTTTGAGTATTTCTTTGCTGAATAAAAGTATTAATTTCTTAAAGTAAAAACCTTAATGACCTAATGAAACTTTTGAACGATAGTGTAGTGGTCACAGTATCATACATTTGTGTGTGTGTGTGTATATATATATATATATATATATATATATATATATATATATATATATATATATATATATATATATATATATATATATATATATATATATATATATATATATATAATATATATATGATAATTAGGAACACCTGTTCAATTTCTCATTATTGCAATTATCTAATCAAACAAAATCACATGGTAGTTGCTTCAATGCATTTAGGGGTGTGGTCCTGGTCAAGACAATCTCCTGAACTCCAAACTGAATGTCAGAATGGGAAAGAAAGGGGATTTAAGCAATTTTGAGTGTGACATGGTTGTTGGTGCCAGACGGGCCAGTCTGAGTATTTCACAATCTGCTCAGTTACTGGGATTTTCACACACAACCATTTATAGGGTTTACAAAGAATGGTGTGAAAAGGGAAAAACATCCAGTATGAGGCAGTCCTGTGGGCGAAAATGCCTTGTTGATGCTAGAGGTCAGAGGAGAATGGGCCGACTGATTCAAACTGATAGAAGAGCAACTTTGACTGAAATAACCACTCGTTATAACCAAGCTATGCTGCAAAACGTTTGTGAAGCCACAACACGCACAACCTTGAGGCGGATGGGCTATGACAGCAGAAGACCCCACCGGGTACCACTCATCTCCACTGCAAATAGAAAAAAGAGGCTACAATTTGCATAAGCTCACCAAAATTGGACAGTTGAAGACTGGAAAAATGTTGCCTGGTCTGATGAGTCTCAATTTCTGTTGAGACATTTAGATGGTAGAGTCAGAATTTGGTGTAAACAGAATGAGAACATGGCATGTTGCATGAGCAGCACTGTGCAGACTGGTGGTGGTGGTGGTGTAATGGTGTGGGGGATTTTTTCCTGGCACACTTTAGGCCCCTTAGTGCCAATTGGGCATAATTTAAATGCCACCGCCTACCTGAGCATTGTTTTTGATCATGCCCATCCCTTTATGACCACCATGTACCCATCCTCTGATGGCTACTTCCAGCAGGATAATGCACCATGTCACAAAGCTCGAATAATTTCAAATTTGTTTCTTGAATATGACAATGAGGGGCGGCAGTGGCTCAGTGGTTCATGTAGGTTGTCTACAAACCAGAAGGTTGGTGGTTCAATCCCCGGTTCCACCTGACCAAGTGTCGAAGTGTCCATGAGCAAGACACCTAACCCCAGCTGCTCCCGACGAGCTGGATGGCGCCTTACATGGCTGACATCGCCGTCGGTGTGTGAATGGGGGAGTGAATGGGTGAATGTGAGGCAAAATGTAAAGCGCTTTGGATAAAAGCGCTATATAAATGCAGTCCATTTACCATTTACAATGAGTTCACTGTACTAAAATGGCCCCCACGGTCACCAGATCTCAACCCAATAGAGCATCTTTGTGATGTGGAACGGGAGCTTCGTGCCTTGGATGTGCATCAATATGGGCCAACATTTCTAAAGAATGCTTTCAGCACCTTGTTGAAATGAATGCCACTTATAATTAAGGCAGTTTTGAAGGCGAAAGAGGGGCAAACACAGTATTAGTATGGTGTTCCTAATAATCCTTTAGGTGAGTGTATATATGTATATTTGATTATATATTATCATAAAATAATGTAATAAACATCTGGTATTTTTTGAGCTAATTCAGTTTTACAGTTGTACTCTCATTTTATTTGATTATTTTCTGTTTTTAATGTGAACTTAATGGACTTAGAAAATATGCTTATGACAAATATATAAGTCTGGCATCAGTACAAAAACATTAACACTTGAGTAAAAAACAAACTATATAATATATTCATAATACCATAATATAAAAAGTCATAATATCCAGCCATTGCCTATGTAATACTGCAGTTTTTCAGACATATACCATGACATTTTACTTTGTAAACACCATGGTACACAGTATATTCAATTCATATTTATTTAGGGTACATCCATGGTATCCTGGTACAGCCACAATAAAAACACATTTTGTAAGAGACTTCTGTTCTCCTTTATTGTGCATTATTTCCATTTGTTTACTTTCCTGTCAGGGTCGATTTGAGGTGGTATCAGTGGCGTGTGCTAAGTTAGCCTGCCGTTCCCACTTCTATTTATTTAACCTCTTGTGGTCCCACTTTCACGTCGCAGCTCATGAAGCTTTTGTTCCCCATACGGAATGTGAAGATGAAAGATGGCAGCAAAGCCTTGTGGATTCTGTCACAGTTTTCATCCAGCTGGACTCCGAGAGTCCAGATGTAGCGTTGGAGGATTACCACTGCAAGAGAGGATGTCTATGCATGAAATAATAATTTCACAGTGTCAGGCACTTGTGTGTGTTGGCCAGCACTCCAACTAAACCTCTGTGACGGTTCATTCAAAACCTTTATTATTCATCACCTAGAGCCAACTCGTATACATTTTCTTTCCTGAGAACTCCTGTGGTGGTTGATGATGTTATATTAAATGTAGTGTAGGCACTTCTGGAGAGGCTAGCAATAGAAAGCTAGCTTTAAAAGCCCTCTCTTCAGAATGCTCTTCAAAGCCATGCTTCCTCTAAAGATGAGAATGCTGTTAAATTACGGCATTTCTCAAAGCACATAACATTACAATAATAATGAACAAAAAAAAACATACATGTTGATAATACGTGTTGATAATATTGACATAGAAATACATAAACGCAGCTCCATGAAGAACATCGCGGTTTGCTGTCGCGTAACTCCGATTATGCCATGGCATGAACACACATAAGCTTGTTGATTTGTTTCAGGAGGAACTGTAGAAGGCTGCTGTTTGTTTGTGGCACTCAGTGACTGTCTGTCTACAACTCTGCATAGCTTTAGGCCCAATAATTCGAAATGGCCAAATTCAATTCCACCCCAATATTGATGCTACTCTGCTGTACTCAATATTTTTGTAAGGATGACAAAAGTTTTAAATGCTATATTTTTTAGGCTAGTCTACCACAGCAGTCTAACAGGACTTGTCAGAATGAGTGACATGGCCAATCACATCAAAGAAGGCGGGGCTTACTGTTGCAAATTCCAGTGTGACGCTTTAGTTTTTGCAGTGAAAGTGTGCGTCATAAGATGTAAGTAGCTACACATTTTATATTTGACTATTTTATAATAGAAACATTCAGGGACCAACATATATCCACTGATGCAATTTCTCAACATTTGTATAAAACTTAACCGTTTTGAATTAAAAATATGCCAGTGATGATTCTGATTCTGAAACTGAATTTGACGTGGCAATAAACATTTAGCATTTTTTACATATTAGGCATATTTTAAAAATATATTATTTGCAAATAGTTTACTTCATAACTACAATAGACCTGGAACATTACGCCCAAAACTTTGGTTCCCATCCAATGTTCAAGACATGGTTATGGCCTTGCATTGTATCATTGCATTTGGACCAAATTTTTTGGTCTTGAGACTTATTCCACAGAAGATACACTGCCCGGTGTCCAGTTTGGATTTAAACTGGAAAATGCTTACGAGTCAATGATTTGATCATACTGCAGTGTTTCTAGCATGTTTGGCAACAGTTCTTCTAACCCTAATTGAAGGATTGTGTAGCTTTTCATTTCTTAAAGGGGGGGGTGAAATGCTGTTTCATGCATACTGAGCTTTTTACACTGTTAAAGACTTGGATT